>NC_092149.1:39874557-40132057 GCF_045791955.1 Oncorhynchus clarkii lewisi
GTATTCCGTCTATAATGGAGTGGCTAGCACAGTCACCAGATCTCAACCTATTGAGTTGTTGTGAGAGCAGCTTGACCATATGGTACGTAAGAAGTGCCCATCAAGCCAATCCAATTTGTGGGAGGTGCTTTAGGACGCATGGGGTGAAATCTCTTCAGATTACCTCAACAAATTGACAACTAGATTGCCAAAGGTCAGCAAGTATGTAATTGCTCCAAATGGAGGATTCTTTGACGAAAGCAAAGTTTGAAGGACACAATTATTAATAACCTTGTCAACGTCTTGACTGTATTTCCTATTAATTTTGCAACTAATTTCATGTATGTTTTCATGGAAAAAAAGGACATTCCTAAGTGACCCCAAATTTCTGAACTGTAGTGTACTTTGCTTTCAGGATCCACTTATAACTCTGTTCTTATCTCCTCTGGATATAGAGAGCTGCAACGTGTCTCCTTCTCAAATTGGAAATGGACTGCATGCAGGGATGATGAGGAGAGGCAGCATATCAATCTGAGCCTGTTTTGGAGAAAAAAACAACCCTCCACATACACTGAAAATAGACCTACTTGACAAGGATGGGGGAGGAAATGGGATAATTAAAAGTAGCTCATCAGTGGTGTTAACTGAGATTTCCTCTTCCCTCCCCCACTTCCCTCCCTTCTTCGCTCCCTCCATTCCCCCCTTACAAGAAGAATGATGTGGAATATTTGATGCGCTCCTCATTTCAAGTCCACATTTTGAGAGGAGGAACCAAGCTTGCTGTATTTCATACCATTTCCTTTTTATCCAATGAGTTTTGGACTTCTATCCCCTTTTAAACACAGTGTATTTGAGCTACAGAGTTGTACCATATACCAACCATTAGTCTGTGTGATTAATGGGGGCTGAGCTAGAGCAATGTTTGTAAGACATTGGCGGATAATAACGTCTGTAGAGTCCAAAGGGTTTGAGCAACAAATTATTAAAAGCTATGTTTTGTTCTAGGATGCTCACAATCCACATGAGTCATTTTGAAGTCAAATCAAATTGGTCACATACACGTGTTTAGCAGATGTATTTGTGGGTGTAGCGAAAGGCTTGTGTTTCTAGCTCCAACAGTACAGTAATATCTAACAATTTCACAGCATACAGTTGAAGTCGGAAGTTTACATACACCTTAGCCAAATGCATTTAACCTCTAGGGTATTTGGGACGCTAGCGTCCCATCTGGCCAACATCCAGTGAGGTTGCAGAGCGCCAAATTCAATTACAGAAATGCTCATTATAAAAATTCAGAAAACAAAACATATTTTACATAGGTTTAAAGATATACACAGTGTCATATTTATAAAATACTTTTCGGCGAAAGCATACCTAGCCCAGAACATAGCACAGTTGACAAATTAATACAAACAGTAACCAGCCAAGCAGAAGCGTTACAAAACTCAGTAATAGAGATAAAATTAATCCCTTACTTTTGATGATCTTCATATGGTGGCATTCAGAAGACATTCATTTACTCAATAAATGTTCCTTTTGTTTGATGAAGTCTCTTTATATCCAAAAACCTCTTTTGTTATTGCGTTTTCTTCAGTAATCCACAGGCTCAAACTCAGTCAAAACAATCAGACAGAAAATCCAAATTGTATCCGTAAAGTTCATAGAAACATGTCAAATTTATATATGTTTATATTCAATCCTCAGGTTGTTTTTTAGCCTAAATTATCTTTAATATTTCAACCGGACAATAACGTTGTCAATATAAAAGGTAAACAAGAAATGCACATGCGCCTGAAAAAACTCTGCGTCACGTTAGGGTCCACTCGTTCAGACTGGTCTTACACCCTCATTTATAAGAATACAAGCCTGAAACAATTTCTAAAGACTGTTGACATCTAGTGGAAGGCATAGGAACTGCAAATGGAGTCCTAAGTCAATGGTTACTGAAATGGCATTGAATGGAAAACTACAAAACCAAAAAGAAACTACTTCCTGAAGGATTTTTCTCAGGTTTTCGCCTGCTAAATCAGTTCTGTTATCCTCTAGTGACACCCCATCCCGTGAACGGGACCGTTGTCATCATCTGACACTAATTAGCATAACGCAACGGACATAAATCTTCCTAGAAAATCTTCCTATTCATGAAAATCACAAGTGAAATATATTGGAACACAGCTTAGCCTTTTGTTAATCACCCTGTCATCTCAGATTTTCAAAATATGCTTTACAGCCAAAGCTAGACAAGCATTTGTGTAAGTTTATCGATAGCCTAGCATAGCATTATGCCTTGCTAGCAGCAGGCAACCTTGTCACGAAAATCAGAAAAGCAATCAAATTAAATAGGTTACCTTTGATGAACTTCGGATGTTTTCACTCACGAGACTCCCAGGTAGATAGCCAAAGTTCATTTTTTCCCAAAATATTATTTTTGTATGCGAAATAGCTCCGTTTGTTCCTCACGTTTGGTTGAGAAATCGACCGGAAATTGCAGTCACGACAACGCCGAAAAATATTCCAAATTAGCTCCATAATATTGACAGAAACATGGCAAACGTTGTTTAGAATCAATCCTCAAGGTGTTTTTCAAATATCTATTCGATAATATATCCACCGGGACAATTGGTTTCTCAGTAGAAGCGATTGGAATAATGGCTACCTCTGTACTTTACGTGAGATTTTCTCCGGCAGCATCATGTGACCACTTGCGCAATGTAGCCCCCTACGGGGTTTCTTCAACATAAATGTGTAAAACTACGTCACAATGCTGTAGACACCTTGGGGAATACGTAGAAAATGTAAGCTGGTTCATAGCACATTCACAGCTCAATGGGGACTCATTGGCATGCAGCGCTTTCAAAATATGGGGCACTTCCGGATTGGATTTTTCTCAGGCTTTCGCCTGCAACATCAGTTCTGTTGTACTCACAGACAATATCTTTACAGTTTTGGAAACGTTAGAGTGTTTTCTATCCAAAGGTGTCAATTATATGCATATTCTAGCATCTTGTCCTGACAAAATATCCCTTTTAAAACGGGAACGTTTGAAAAATGAAAATACTGCCCCTAGAGTCGCAACAGGTTATACTCAGACACTATTTTAACAGTTTTGGAAACTTTAGAGTTTTCTTTTCATCCAAAATTCTGAATGCTGCCCCCTACCCTAGAGAGGATAAACTCAGTTTTTCCCAATTCTTGACATTTAATCCCAATAAAAATTCCCTGTTTTAGGTCAGTTAGGATCAACACTTTATTTTACGAATGTGAAATGTCAGGATAATATTAGAGAGAATGATTTATTTCAGCTTTTATTTCTTTCATCACATTCCCAGTGGCTCAGAAGTTTACATACACTCAATTACTATTTGGTAGCATTGCTTTTAAATTGTTGAACTTGGGTCAAACATTTTGGGTAGCCTTCCACAAGCTTCATACAATAAGTTGGGTGAATTTTGTCCCAATCCTCCTGACAGAGCTGGTGTAACTGAGTCAGGTTTGTCGGCCTCCTTGCTCACACATACTTTTTCAGTTCTGCCCACAACTTTTCTATAGGATTGAGGTCAGGGCTTTGTGATGGCCACTCTAATACCTTGACTTTTTGTCCTTAAGTCATTTTTCCACAACTTTGGAAGTATACTTGGTGTCATTGTCTATTTGGAAGACCCATTTGCGACCAAGCTTTAACTTCCTGACTGATGTCTTGAGATGTTGCTTCAATTTCCTGCCTCATGATGTCATCTATTTTGTGAAGTGCACCAGTCCCTCCTGCAGCAAAGCACCCCCACAACATGATACTGCCACCCCAGTGCCTCACGGTTGGGATGGTGTTCTTCGGCTTGCAAGCATCCCCCTTTTTCCTCCAAACATAACGATGGTCATTATGGCCACACAGTTCTATTTTTGTTTCATCAGACCAGAGGACATTTCTCCAAAAAGTATGATCTTTGTCCCCCATGTGCAGTTGCAAACCAAAAATTTGTGGGCAGTACTGAAAAAGCGTGTGCAAGCAAGGAAGCCTGAGAACCTGACTCAGTTACACCAGTTCTGTCAGGAGGAATGGGCCAAAATTCACCCAACTTATTGTGGGAAGCTTGTGGAAGGCTACCCAAAACGTTTGAACCAAGTCCAACAATTTAATGGCAATTCTACCAAATACTATTTGGTATTTGGTAAACTTCTGACCCACTTGGATTAGTATTTTTTGAGCAGTGTATATAGAATTGGAAGAAAATGCACTTTAAAACTAAAAAATGTTATCTGCACCCCATGGGAAAATGTGTAGAATTGCAGGAAATAAACTTTAAACCTGCAAAACGTTCTCTCCCCCAGCAAGAGGGGTGTGAACAGTTTGTGTCATCAACAGTTCTTGTGCCCATAGAAATAGTGGCGCGGGATGCTGGAAGGGGGCCTGAGTGAAAAAGTTTGGGAACCGCTGCTGTAGGGCGACATTTTGTTTTGTGGTTTCATTCTTAGGTCAAATATTTCACACGTCTGAATCATATTACACCCATTTTAATCACACACCCTGTTAACAAATATTGAATACCGAAACCAAAGCAGCTCATTAAAAAGGGAGGTTGTTCTACATTTAATGAAGAAATCGATGAGTGAGCAGACACAAAACACATCCCCTCCCTCCAGCCAGGAGGCTTTTAACCTTGGCACCGTCTCAAACTTGATATTTAGATTTGCGCTGTGCCCGGTACCAAATTATAATGTAATTACTTAGTAGGATAGAGACACCCCTGTCTTGGAGAGAGAGAGGGAGGGATGGAGAGTGGGCATAATTGAAACGTGAAGGCCGGGCTGGGCCATACAGTATATAGACCAGTAGGAGCAGAAGAGAATACACTCCAGGCCTGATGCCCCGGCTCTCGCATGATGGGTTCCTGTGAGGAGAAATCAGCATGCTTCATTTATAGCTCCAGTAAAGAATAATATACTGGCAGCATTTGGATGTGTCAGGTCCCATATCGTTAG
Organism: Oncorhynchus clarkii lewisi; assembly: GCF_045791955.1. Lineage (NCBI taxonomy): Eukaryota > Metazoa > Chordata > Actinopteri > Salmoniformes > Salmonidae > Oncorhynchus > Oncorhynchus clarkii. Next base: position 39,879,514 of record NC_092149.1, read on the forward strand.
CTGTTCTATTAGAAATAGATCCCTGTGCAGGACAATTAACCTCTGGCCCTCGCCATGTGGATCCCTGCTGTAACGGCTTAGCATGAGCCAAAAATCAGCTCCCCGGGGTGAAGAAGAGGAGAAACCTAGCCCAACTCAACATTCTGTTGGCTCTCTGGCTGGGCTGCTACGACTCTCTGCTACCCATCAGGCCCAGCCAATCTCATCACAATGCTCTAGAGTTTCCAGTTTTAGCATATTATCACCGAGAAGTAATGGAGGTTGGAGGTGGTGAGCAAGGCTGACCACTGTGCGTTTGTGCCCCACTGAATATATATATATATATCGTCTGGCAGACTTTCAGCATGAAAGCTTAATATGGAATTCCTTTAGTCCACCGTACGTCTGTTCTATCTGTTCTTACGGGCTTGGAATGAACCATCTAGTTAGTAGACCAACCCTTGTTTTTTTTATGATTGCCTGTAACATTTGAACTTCCAACAAAACAAATTTGCCACTGATCTGTAATAGTTTTGGTGTCCTCTTGTTCATCAGTAGTAAAATTGTATAGAATCTGACTTTAGTCCCTGCTGCTTGATGGCAAAATGGTCACATTTGGACCATTTTCTTAATGGTAGATTATCAAATTTTATTTGTCACATACACATGGTTAGCAGATGTTAATGCGATCGTAGCGAAATGCTTGTGCTTCTAGTTTAGAGTCCAGAATGAGCATTAATAAAGCAGTGGACCAGCAGGGTGACCTTGAGGGTCTGGTTCTGGTCATCCCCATCATTAGCCCCTATGCGTCTCTAGGCTCTCACTGTCGCGCTCCAACTCTGGCTGGCACATACTCTGGTCACGTGATGGGGGAATCGGTGGCTGCCCACTTCTAGCCTGTAATTTTCACACCACTGGGTTAATGTGTGAGATGGCAACAGATGCTGCGAGAGGAGACGGAAGCAAATTATGCCCAAGGGCCTTAAAAGCCCTGGCTATTTAAATATAATTTGAAAAAAATGTGCTTTTTGGCATGTGGAATGTAGCAGGTTGTGATGTATTACAATAATAATCACAGTCCCCTGGTTGCCATCCCTCCCTCCCCAACTTTATTAGTATGTGTGTTTATGTGGCTGTGCATAGGGGATGTGCGCTGTAGTTTGTTTGTGTTTTATGGGAAGGGGAATTCTTTACAAAAGCAGGGGGCCAACATTGCCTGTGTGTGTGTGTGTGTGTGTGTGTGTGTGTGTGTGTGTGTGTGTGTGTGTGTGTGTGTGTGTGTGCAAGGTTTGTGTTTTTATATATTTTTTTTATTTATTTTAGTTTTAAGATTATTATCTGAAACTGAGTTTAGTTAGTTTTCCAATCCATTTTACAATTTTTTATTTAGCTAAAGTTTTATAAAAACATTTATTTTGTTTTCATATTATTTAGTTTTAGTTTTGGTGTGTGGGACAGAAAGTAGCCTATGCATGGGAGGCTAGGGGCCATTTATGTATTTTTATAGTTTTTGTGTTTTGGGGGATGTCAGTTCTTGCCACTGTGGGGTAGTAGTGGATAAGGTGATGGGTCAGGTCATAGGTTAGGTAAGGTTTAAGGGTAGACTCAGGAAGATGACATAGATGCACATAGTAAGCAGTAGTAGTGGGTCAATTACCGCAACAACCAGGAGCGTTGGAGCACAAGGGTAAACTTCTCAATTGCTGTGGTCCTGTAGTGTGCACGTTGTAGCAGCATGAAGTGCACCCGTGCACATGCGCAGATACTCTGTGTGACCGTGTGAGAGCAAAGTCTTGCATCATGCTGATCTAAATGGGCAATTTTGCATGAACAATCCTGTGATCAAAGGTCATGAAGTTTTGACTGCAGTCAATTGCAAGTTTGTGCAGTTGCTCTTCCCCAACCTTCATCCTGCAGCCATCACCTGCATTGTGGGAGGCACTATTGTCAAGCAATCATAAGCGTGTTTTTGTTTGACCCATGAGAACATGATCAAAGACATGACTGAAACAGGAACCAGTTAGCTGCGATTTACAGTGCCTTTGGAAAGTATTCAGACCCCTTGTCTTTTTCACATTTTGTTACGTTATAGCTTTATTCAAAAATGCATTCAATTATTTTTCCCCCTCATCAATCTACACACAATACCCCATAATGACAAAGCAAAAACAGGTTTTTAGAGGTTGTAAAAAGGTTTTTATAAAATTTAAAAAACGGAAAAATCTAATTTACGTAAGTATTCAGACCCTTTACTCAGTACTTTGTTGAAGAACCTTGGCACACCTGTATTTGGGGAGTTTCTCACATTCTTCTCTACAGATCCTCTCAAGCTCTGTGAGGTTAAATTACAGGTACATGTCCGGGCTCTGGCTGGGCCACTCAAGGACATTCAGAGACTTGTCCCGAAGCCACTCCTGGATTGTCTTGGCTGTGTGCTTAGGGTCATTGGCCTGTTGCAAGGGGAACCTTCGCCCCAGTCTAAGATCCTGCGCGCTCTGGAGAAATTTTCATTAAGGATCTCTATACTTTTCTCCGTTCATCTTTCCCACGATCCTGACAAGTCTGTCAGTCCCTGCACCTGAAATACATTCCCACAGCATGATGCTGCCACCTCAATGCTTCACCGTAGGGACGTTGCCAGGTTTCCTCCAGACGTGATGCTTGGCTTTCAGGCCAAAGAGTTCAATCTTGGTTTTTATCAGACCAGAGAATATTGTTTCTCATGGTCTGAGAGTCTTTAGGTGATTTTGGCAAACTCCAAGCAGGCTGTCATTTGCCTTTCACTGATGAGTGGCTTCCGTCTGGCCACTCTACCATTAAGGCCTTATTGGTGGAGTGCTGCAGAGATGGTTGTCCTTCTGGAAGGTTTTCCCATCTCCACAGAGGAACTCTATCTGGTCACCTCCCTGACCAAGGCCCTTCTCCCCAGATTGCTCAGCGGCCAGCTCTAGGAAGAGTCTTGGTGGTTAAAAATGGAGGCCACTATGTTCTTGGGGACCTTCAATGCTGCAGACATATTTTGGTACCCTTCCCCAGATCTGTGCCTCAACACAATCCTGTCTCGAACCCCTACGGACAATTCCTTCAACCTCGTAGCTTGGTTTTTGCTCTGACATGCACTGTCAACAGTGGGACCTTATATAGACAGGTGGGTGCCTTTCCAAATCATGTCCAATCAATTGAATTTTCCACCGGTGAACTCCAATCAAGTTGTAGAAACATCTCAAGTATGATCAATGGAAACAGGATGCACCTGAGCTCAATTTATAGTCTCTTGGTGAAGGGTCTAAATACTTATGTAAAAAAGGTATTTATGTTTTATTTTTATAAATGTACAAACATTTATAAAAACCTGTTTTCTCTTTGCCGAAATAGGATATTGTGTGTAGATTGCTGTGGATGTATTTTTTTTGCCATTTTAGAACAAGGCTGTAAATTTACTGAATGGAATACTTCCCGAAGGCACTGTATGTGTACAGTGGATACATACAAATACATTTGACTTTTGAAGCTCTCTCTCACTAATTGATTGTACAATGTACAGTCGTGGCCAAAAGTTTTGAGAATGACACAAATATTAATTTCCACAAAGTTTGCTGCTTCAGTGTCTTTAGATATTTTTGTCAAATGTTACTGTGGAATACTGAAGTATAATTACAAGCATTTCATAAATGTCAAAGGTTTTTATTGACAATTACATGAGTTGATGCAAAGAGTCAATATTTGCAGTGTTGACACTTCTTTTTCAAGACCTCTGCAATCTGCACTGGCATGCTGTCAATTAGCTTCTGGTCCACATCCTGACTAATGGCAGCCCATTCTTGCATAATCAATGCTTGGAGTTTGTCAGAATTTGTGGTGTTTTGTTTTTCCACCTGCCTCTTGAGGATTGACCACAAGTTCTCAATGGGATTACGTTCTGGGGAGTTTCCTGGCCATGGACCCAAAATATTGATGTTTTGTTCCCTGAGCTACTTAATTATCACTTTTGCCTTATGGCAAGGTGCTCGGTCATGCTGGAAAAGGCATTGTTCGTCACCAAACTGTTCCTGGATGGTTGGGAGAAGTTGCTCTCGGAGGATGTGTTGGTACCATTCTTTATTCATGGCTGTGTTCTTAGGCAAAATTGTGAGTGAGCCCACTCCCTTGGCTGAGAAGCAACCCCACACATGAATGGTCTCAGGATGCTTTACTGTTGGCATGACACAGGACTGATGGTAGCGCTCACCATGTCTTCTCCGGACAAGCTTTTTTCCGGATGCCCCAAACAATCGGAAAGGGGATTCATCAGAGAAAATGACTTTCCCCCAGCCCTCAGCAGTCCAATCCCTGTACCTTTTGCAGAATATCAGTCTGTCCCTGATGTTTTTCCTGGAGACAAGTGGCTTCTTTGCTGCCCTTCTTGACACCAGGCCATCCTCCAAAAGTATTTGCCTCACTGTGCGTGCAGATTCACTCACACCTGCCTGCTGCCATTCCTGAGCAAGCTCTGTACTGGTGCCCCAGATCCCGCAGCTGAATCAACTTTAGGAGACGGTCCTGGCGCTTGCTGTACTTTCTTGGGCGCCCTGAAGCCTTCTTCACAACAATTGAACCGCTCTCCTTGAACTTCTTGATGATCCGATAAATGGTTGATTTAAGTGCAATCTTACTGGCAGCAATATCCCTGCCTGTGAAGCCATTTTTGTGCAACGCTATGATGACGGCACGTGTTTCCTTGAAGTTAACCATGGTTGACAGAGGAAGAACAATGATTCCAATCACCACCCTCCTTTTGAAGCTTCCAGTCTGTTATTCGAACTCAATCAGCATGACAGAGTGATCTCAAGCCTTGTCCTCGTCATCACTCACACCTGTGTTAATGAGAGAATCACTGACATGATGTCAGCTGGTCCTTTTGTGGCAGGGCTGGAATGCAGTGGAAATGTTTTTGGGGGGTTCAGTTCATTTCCATGGCAAAGAGGGACTTTGCAATTAATTGGAATTCATCTGATCACTCTTCATAACATTCTGGAGTATATGCAAATTGCCATCATACAAACTGAGGCAGCAGACTTTGTGAAAATTAATATTTATGTCATTCTCAACTTTTGGCCACGACTGTACACACACAATTTTATGTTATGATTTCAGTTTGTGAGTGTGTGTAATATGAGGGTTAGATGCAAGTTTATTTTCAACATTTTCAACAATTGCAACACTGCCATGATTATCTGAGCATTGCTGTTGGAAAACCACATCGGTGTCTGACTTTCGGCAAATGCACCTCCCCTGACTTTACTCCTTGACTGTCGTCTACAGTCAGTTGCTTTAGCCTTACCACTCAAACGCTCCCAACCAATATCTACGATGCTGTTCGTGGCAACGTAATCTCGCCGAGTCTACCTTGAAATTATAAAGTTAATCTCAGTGAGACCTGACAGATTCAGAAGCTTGAAAACCCCAATACAAAAAAAGCCTAATCTAATTCAAAATGGCTTTTATTTAAATAGTTTTTGAGTCAAAGATAATGGTTTCAGTATAGTCTGTTTTTCAAACGGGTTTGTTAATTATTTTATTTCAGTTTACAAATTGTTTTTTCAAGATCAGTTTTCAGTTTTAGTTTACTTTAACAACCTTAGTGTGTTGGTGAGTGAGAGTGTCAGGGGGGCTGGAGTGGAGTACAGATTGCATTGCGCCAGGCTATTAGTGTCTGGGTGAAGTGGGAAATGGATTTCCCAGTTAGTTGTCTGGCATCTGTCCCATCTCAGTTATTGAAAGAGGATCAGAGGGGATATTGTGGTGAAATATGGCCCAAACAAGCCACTACACAACAACACTGGAATAATAACTATAGTGGAAAGTTTCTGAAGTGAAGGCAGGTGTGGTTGGGGGTTGATGGTGGGTTCTCGCCTACAGTACTGCAACAACCCCTTTATTCTCTATGGAGCCCCCTGTTATCATAAGGGAAGTACAAATAAGATGCAAATACTGATTTTATGGTGGCAATGGCTGAAACGTGTGTCCATCTTGGGCTAAATCTATGATTCCTTTCAATCCCAGGAAATCAAATTAAATGTGATTATGTGCAAGCCATTAAAAAAATAATCCATTAATCCCTTGATATTGAATGATATTTACTTCATCATGTGTGACCTCCCACTTAATGTCATCTCCTCTCTCTTTCCTCAGCAGCAGGCTGCACCTTTGACGAGGATTCTGAGCCCAGTCTGTGTGACTTCACCCAAGGCGAGGAGGATGACTTTGACTGGCAGCTCTACCGGACACACAACTCGCCCTACGCCTCTTCTGACCTCCTGCGTGGTGGGTTCCTGCTCTTATTACGCTTCAGAGTATTGAAGTTTCATCTGGTGCTAACCTGGTATCCACTATGGTATCTAATGCAAATATCACTATCACTTTGTGGATGCGGTATCTGTATCAGAAATGATAAGAAACCAGGACTGGGGTGGTATGAGACTTCTCAAGTCTTAATGTGTGATGTCTTCCTCCCTGGATTACAATCCTTAGATAGAATGTCAATGTGCGAGCCAACAACATACACATTGGCTTTCTAAGCAGCTAGTGCCTGCTCTTCTTAGGTGTGATTTACAGTCTTTGTGCGTGTTCCCACGTGCATGTTTGCTCAAATGAGATGCTGAAGCTATCCAGAAGCTGGGAGTGTTTAGGAAACACTCCAAAGTGTGGATGCCTTCCTATTCTATTAATGGGTAATGGGATTCAGTGTGACTTTAGAGAAGCAAAATTAACTTGGATGAAAACCCCCTAAGACACCATAATTACATAATAGAATAGGAGATAAAGTGGCAGAACAAATGGATGGCTGATAGAAAAAAAAATAGATATTACGGAAGATAACAAACTGTGCTGAGAGGCAGACGACACAATGATATAACTCACTACAATCAAGTGAATGGACCAATAGGACCTTTATGAATAATTTGAGATATATAATTTAACAGGGAATCATTCCAGGCCTTAAGAAACACCTCACACACCTCACACTCACTACATTTGATAGGGTAGACTACAGTCACTCTGAAGAAGGTCCAACAATTCCTAAAGGGAGATGAAGTGAAGGCTCTTTTTTAATCACAATGCAGGGGATGCAGGAGGAAGTCCACTGTGAGCAGCTCACCCTGCACTAACATACAGAACATGAGCACATCTACTGCTGCTAAGCTTCCCAGTAAAGCTCATGAAGTCAATAATTTGCTAGTAACAGATGACATTCATATTATAACTATCTCTGATACTCACTTAGATAATATTTGTGATGATACAGTGGTAGCAATACAAGGTTATAACATTTGCAGAAAATATAAAATTGCCAATGGTGGAGGTGTTGCTGTTTATATTCAGAACCACATTCCTGTACAGATTAGAGAGGGTGTCATGTTAAATACTGTTGAAGTAATATGGGTACAGGTTCATCTGCCTCACCTAAAGCCCATTCTTGTGGGAAGCTGCTAAAGACCACCAAGTGCTAACAGTCAATATCTGGTTTACTTCTTTGGGACTGGGGGGCAGTATTGAGTAGCTTGGATAAAAAGGTGCCCGAGTAAACTGCCTGCTACTCAGGCCTGAAAGCTAGAATATGCATATCATTATTAGTAATGGATAGAAAACACTCTGACGTTTCTAAAACTGTTCGAATGATGTCTGTGAGTATAACAGAACTCATATGGCAGGCAAAAACCTGAGAAAAAATCCAACCAGGAAGTGGGAAATCTGAGGTTTGTCGTCTTTCAAGTCATTGCCTATCGAATATACAGTGTCTATGGGGTCATATTGAACTTCCTACGGCTTCCAGTAGATGTCAACAGTCTTTAGAACCTTGTTTGTGTCTGGCAGAGTGGCATGACCTGTCTCTCGCGCTCCCGTGAGAGTTGGCTGCTTTCCATTGCATTTCTACAGACAAAGGAATTCTCCAGTTGAAACATTATTGAAGATTTCTGATAAAAACATCCTAAAGATTGATTCTATACTTCGTTTGACATGTTTCTACAAACTGTAATAGGACTTTTCATATGAACTTTCGCCTGGACTTGAGTTTGGATTGTGTACTAAACACGCAAACGAAAATGAGGTAGTTGGACATAAATTATGGACTTTATCGAACAAAACAAACATTTATCGTTGAACTGGGATTCCTGGGAGTGCATTCCGATGAAGATCATCAAAGGTAAGTGAATATTTATAATGCTATTTCTGACTTCTGTTGACTCCACAACATGGCGGGTATCTGCATGGCTTGTTTTTGTGTCTGAGCGCCGTACTTAGATTATGGCATGGTTTGCTTTTTTTGTAAAGTTTTTTTGAAATCTGACACAGCGGTTGCATTAAGAAGAAGTGGATCTAAAATTCCATGCATAACACTTGTATCTTTTAGCAATGTTGATTACGAGTATTTCTGTAAATTGATGTGGCTCTCTGCAAAATCACCAGATGTTTTGGAACTACTGAACATAACGCGCCAATGTAAACTGAGATTTTTGGATGTAAATATGAACTTTACCAAACAAAACATACGTGTATTGTGTAGCATAGTCCTATGAGTGTCATCTGATGAAGACCATCAAAGGTTAGTGCTTTTTGTGACTCCTCTCTTTGGCTGGAAAAACGGCTGTGTTTCTCTGGCACTAGTTTCACTGACCTAACGCAATCGTTTGGTGTGCTTTGGTCGTAAAGCCTTTTTGAAATCGGACACTGTGGCTGGATTTACAACAAGTTTATCTTTTAAAATGGTGTAAAATAGTTTGAGGTATTTTAATTACGGGATTTCTGTTGTTTTGAATTTGGCGCCCTGCAATTTCACTGGCTGTTGGTGAGTTGGGATGCTACCGTCCCACATATCCCAGAGAGGTTAACGTGTGAAATGCTTGATAATGTATGTGATATCAACAAAGAAGTATATTTTCTGGGTGATTTAAATATTCACTTGCTCTCATCAAGCTGCCCACTCAAGAAAAAGCTTAAAAATGTCACCAGTGCCTGCAACCTGGTTCAGGTTATCAGTCAAACTACCAGGGTAGTTACAAACAGCACATGAATGAGAGGTCATAAGAGGTCATACAATAAGTTTTGTTGTGATTCCTATGTTATTAATGAAAATAATATCTGTTGGTCCGTGGTGTGTAATGAGGAGCAAACAGACACTGCACTTGACATTTATGAAATTGCTTATTCCAGTTGCTAATAAGCATGCAGCCATTAAGAAAATGACTGTAAAAATGGTTAAATCCCCATGGATTGATGAGGAATTGAAAAAATGTACGGTTGAGAGGGATGAGGCAAAAGAAATGGCAAATAAGTCTGGCTGCACAACCGATTGGAAAACGTATTGCAAATTGAGTGACTAAATTGAATAAAAAGAAGGAACTACACTGAAACTATCAGATTTCAGATATGACCCAGATGCAGACAGTGTCGAAGTAACAAAAGTTTATTTCTAGTATAGGGGCAGGCAAACGACAGGTCAAGGGCAGGCAGAGGTCAGTAATCCAGAAAGGGTGCAACACGTCCAGAACAGCAGGTAGTCTCAGGGTCAGGGCAGGCAGGGGTGAATAATCCAGAGAGGTGTGGCAAGGTATAGAACGGCAGGCAGGCTCAGGATCAGGGCAGGCAGAAAGGTCAAAAACAGGAAAGTCTATAAAACAGGAACAAGAACAAACAGGAGCAAGGGGACAAACGCTGGTAGGTTTCACAAAACAAACTGGCAATAGACAAACAGAGAACACTGGTATAAATACACTGGGGAAGATGGGCGACACCTGGAGAGGGGTGGAGACAAGCACAAAGACAGGTGAAACAGATCAGGGTGTGACAGAAACAAAGGTAAGTGAAATAAATAATTATTGTAAAAAGCTTTGGAGCACCTTAAATGAAATTCTGGGAAAAAAGGCAAACTCAACTCTATCATTCATTGAATCAGATGGCTCATTCCTCACAAAACCAACTGATATTGCCAATTACTTGAATGATTTTTTTCATTGGCAAGATTAGCAAATTTAGGCATGACATGCCAGCAACAAATGCTGACACTATACATCCAAATATATCTGACCAAATTCTGAAAGACAAGCATTGTAATTTTAAATTCCGTATAGTGAGTGTGGAAGAAGTGAAAAAATTGTTGTCTATCAAGCCACCGGGGTCTGACAACTTGATGGAAAATTACTGAGGATAATAGCGGACAATATTGCCACTCCTATATGCCATATTTTTTATTTAAGCCTATTGGAATGTGTGTGCCACCAGTCTTGGAAGGAAGTAATGTAGAAGTAGGAAGTAAATGTAATTCCACTCCCTAAGAATAGTAAATCCCCCTTTACCTGCTCAAATAGCCGACCAATCAGTCTGTTACCAACCCGTAGTAAACTTTTGGAACAAACTTTCAGCATGTTTATAGAGAAGGACATTTAACAAGCACAGCACTTACACAAATGACTGATTGGCTGAAAGAAATTGATGATAAAAATATTGTGGAGGCTGTTAGACTTCAGTGCGGCTTTTGACATTATCGATCATAGTCTGCTGCTGGCAAAACTTATGTTATGGATTTACACCCCCTGCTTTATTGTCTAACAGAACACAGAGGGTGCACTTTAATGGTAGCCTGCCTCTCCAACATAATCCAGGTAGAATAAGGATTTCCCCAAGGCAGCTTTCTAGGCCCATTTACTTTTTTCACTCTTTACTAATGAATTGCCACTGGCTTTGAGGAAGCCAGTGGCAATGTATGCACATGCATACAGTGGCAGTCTATGTATGCACATGACTCAACACTATACATGTCAGCTACTACAGCGACTGAAATTACTTAACAAATAGTTACAGTTAGTTTCAGAGTGGGTGGCAAGGAATAACTTATTCCTAAATATTTCAAAATCTTAAAGCATTGTATTTGGGACAAATCATTCACTAAATCTAAAACCTCAACTAATCTTGGAATAAAAATGTGGATATTGAGCAAGTTGATGTGACTAAACTGCTTGGAGTTACCCTGGATTGTAAAATGTCATGGTCAAAACATATTGTCACAACAGTAGCTAAGATGGGGAGAAGTACGTCCATGATAAGGCGCTGTTCTACCTTCTTGACAGCACTGTCATCAAGGCAGGTCCTACAGGCTGTAGTTTTGTCTTAACCTGGACTACTGTTCAGTCGTGTGGTCATGTGCCACAAAAAGGACTTATGCAATTGTTTCAGAACAGGGCCACACCCATGGCAAGATGTAAGGTAGTATATTAGTTCATATTATACATCTGAAATAGCACCGTGAAAATACCATGGTATACAAAGGATTCTAGAACGGAGCAATGCAAGGAAATCCAATCACAATCATGTTATTTGTATCATGCGCTGTCATGACTTCCGCCGAAGTCTGTCCCTCTCCTTGTTTGTGCGCCGTTCGGCGATCGACGTCACCGGCTTTCTTGCCACCACCACCACTTTTCATTTTCCATTTGTTCTGTCTTTGTCTTATCATACCTGGCTTGACTTGAATTACTTGTTTATTATTTATCCCCCTGTTCTACATGTTGTATTTGTGAGTGATTGTTTGTTGTATTGTGGTCCATATGGTGTGGCCGTGTATATTACGTGTTATGTTTGAATTTTTTAGTAAAGTATTTTATTACTCATATCTGCTGTCCTGCTACTGACTCATCTCACCAGCTACACACAGACGCCTTTACAGAATCACTCACCCAGAAGATGGAGTCAGCAGGAGCATAAGCCCTCCCAGTCGCAGTGGAGGAGAGCCTTCAGCAGCATGCGACCATGTTGCAACGTCTGGGCACAGCCATGGATCGCGTGCTGCAAACGATGGATCGTTGGGAGAGAGGAGGTTGTGTGGGGCCTGGGAGCTGTTGGCTGTTGTCAAGGTTCTGAAGGCGTGGAGACATTGGCTTGAGGGGACTAAACACCCTTTTCTCATCTGGACTGACCACTCCAATCTGGAGTACATCCGGGCGGCGAGGGTGGGACTGAACCACCTGGTATAGAGGTCCTGGATGGCAGGAAGCTTGGCCCCACTACCCTGCCTTGCGGTCAGAGGCCGAGCAGTTGCCATTCCAAGCAGGGATGCAATCTGCCAGGATGCTCTCAATGATGCAGCTGTAGAAACCTTTTAGGATCTGAAGACCCATGTCAAATCTTTTCAATCTCCTGAGGGGGATTGGTTTTTGTTGTGCCCTCTTCACGACTGTCTTGGTGTGCTTGGACCTTGTTAATTTGTTGGTGATGTGGACGCCAAGGAACTTGAAGCTCTCAACCTGCACCACTACAGCCCCATCCATGAGAATGGGGGCGTGCTCGGTCCACCTTTTCCTGTAGTCTTGATCACGTTGAGGGAGAGGTAGTTGTCCTTGCACCAAATGATCAGGTCTCTGTGTCACTGGGCAGCTTGTTTCACTGGGCAGCTCTCGGCTGTGCTTCCCTTTTGTAGTCTGTAATAGTTTGCAAGCCCTGCCACATCCGATGAGCGTTGAAGCTGGTGTAGTACGATTCGGTCTTAGTCCTGTATTGACACTTTGCCTGTTTGATGGTTTGTTGGGGGGCATAGCAGGATTTCTTGTAAGCTTCCGGGTTCGAGTCCCGCTCCTTGAAAGCGACAGCTCTACCCTTTAGGTAAGTGCCGATGTTGTCTGTAATTCATGGCTTCTGGTTGGGGTATGTACTCACAGTCAGTGTGCGGATGACGTCCTCGATGCCATCGGAAGAATCCCGGAACATATTCCAGTCTCTGCTAACAAAATAGTCCAGTAGTTGACCTCTCTGGGATCGTTCGGGATGTGAGCGTCCCACCTCTCAACTGCCAGTGAAACTACAGGGCGCCAAATTAAAAACAACAGAAATCCCATAATTAAAATTCCTCAAACATAGAAGTATTTTACACCATTTTAAATAAACTTCTCGTTAATCCAACCACAGTCTTTAATTTCAAAAATGCATGACGTATCATTATGTTAGGTCAGAAACTAGTCACAGAAAGCATTCAGCCATTTTCCAACCATAGAGAGGAGTCAAAAAAAGCAGAAATATAGATCAAATGAATCACTAACCTTTGATGATCTTCATCAGATGACACTCATAGGAATTCATGTTACACAATACATGCATGTTTTGTTCAGTAAAGTTCATATTTATATCCAAATATCTGAGATTACATTGGCGCGTTACGTTCAGTAGTTCCAAAATTTTGCAGAGAGCCACATCAATTCACAGAAATACTCATAATAAACATTGATAAAAGATACAACTATTATACACGGAATTATAGATACACTTCTCCTTAATGCAACCGCTGTGTCAGATTTTAAAAAAACTTTACAGAAAAAGCACACCATGCTATAATCTGAGTACAGCGCTCAGAGCCCATACATACTGTATATCCGCCATGTTGTGGAGTCAACATTAGTCAAAATAGCATTATAAATATTCACTTACCTTTGATCTTCATCAGAATGCACTCCCAGGAATCCCAGTTCCACAATAAATGTTTGTTTTGTTCTATAATGTCCATCATTTATGTCGAAATAGCTACTTTTGTTAGCAAGTTCAGTCCAGTAATCCACATTCATGAAGAACGTTCACTAGTTTCAGACGAAAAGTGAAAGTTCCGTTACAGTTCGTAGAAACATGTCAAATGATGTATGGAATCAATCTTTAGGATGTTTTTAACATAAATATTCAATAATATTTCAACCGAAGAATTCCTTAGTCTTCAGAAATGAAGTGGAACGCAGCTACCTTTCACGTGAGCGAGCGAGACTGATCTTGTGGCTGCTTGCAGACCTCTGACTCATTCCCCTCTCATTCCGCCCATATTTATAGTAGAAGCATCAAACACGTTTCTAAAGACTGTTGACATCTAGTGGAAGCCTTAGGAAGTGCCAAATTACTAATACCCCACTGTGTATTCGATAGGGGCTGAGGTCAAAAACTACAAACCTCAGATTTCCCATTTCCTGTTTTTTTTGCCTGCCATATGAGTTCTGTTATACTCTGTTATAGTATAACATAATCATTCAAACTATTTCAGAAACTTCAGAGTGTTTTCTATCCAAATCTAATTATATGCATATTCTAGCTTTTATGGCTGAGTAGCAGGCTGCTTAATTTGGGCACACTTTTCATCCAAAATTCCCAATACTGCCCCCTACCCCAAAGAAGTTGAGCATCTGCTTCATCTGACCACTTCTTTATTGTCTGAGTCATTGGTGCATCCTGCTTGAAATTTTGCTTGTAGCAGGAATCAGGAGAATAGAATTATGGTCAGATTTGCCAAAATGGAGGGCGAGGGAGAGCTTTGTGCGCGCCGCTGTGTGTGGAGTAAAGGTGGTGTAGAATTTTTTTCCCCTCTGGTTGCACATTTAACATTTTGATTAGAAATGAAGTAAAACGGATTTAAGTTTCCCTGTATTAAAGTCCCCGGCCACTAGGAGCGCCACCTCTGGATGAGCTATTTCCTGTTTGCTTATGGTGGTTTACAGCTCATTGAGTGCGGTCTTAGTGCCAGCAGTCTTAGTGCCAGCAGTCTTAGTGCCAGTCTGTGGTGGTATGTAGACAGCTACGAAAAATACAGATAATCTCTCTTGGTAGATAGTAGGGTCTACAGCTTATCATGAGATATTCTGCCTCAGGCGAGCACAACCTTGACACTTCCTGAGATATCGTGCACCAGCTGTTGTTTTCAAATATAAATAGACTGCCACCCTTTGTCTTGCAATCTCCTTCTGCGAAATCTCAGTCTCTTTGTCCTGCGAATGACGGGGATGAGGGCCTGTTCGGGTGTCTGGAGTAAATCCTTCTCGTCCTACTCATTAAAGAAAAGTTATTTGTCAATTCAAGGTAAGTAATCGCTGTTCTGATGTCCATAAGCCTTTTTGGCCATAAGAGATGGTAGCAGCAACATTATGGACAAAATAAGTTACAAACAATGCGAAAAGACCAACAAAATAGCACAGTTGGTTAAGAGCCAATAAAATGACAGCCATCCTCCCCGGTGCCATTACTTATTATCAGTTATCAGGAAGGCAGTTTACTCAGGTTTGCAGTCTGTGTAAGTTGTCTCATATCCTTCTATATCACATCAGCAGTTTACTGTAACAATCCACCATCAGGGCAGAGAAGGTGGAGGATAACTTGTGTTTATGAGATAAGGCTATTTACAGTGGGCCGGTATTAACTTTCTGGGCTGAGACATTGGTGCCCAGTGAAGATTTGCAAACATTGCCTGTGGTGTCTCACAGGAGAAATCAGGATTTTCAATGTAGAGGGAAAGCTTGTGGAAGGAATGAGGGAGGAACATTTTTAATAAAAGCATTTCTCCTGTTTAAGCTGTTTATCATTTTCATTTTCCTTCTGAAATGTGCTAGAGACTCATATGCCTACAGACATACAGTACTGTATGTGCGCCCCATGACACATTGATAAACTGTTACTGAGTCATGAAATAGTTTAAAGTTTTGTCAAAGTCAGTTTAAGTATCATTTTCACAGCTGAATGTAAGATAGATTAAGAATCAAGGACTGGGCTGGACAGACACCACTTATATGAAGAGTCATACCAGAAACACACAGATCCTTAGGTTCCTTTAGTTATGACCTTCCAGAAGAGATGAATCAGACTTTATTAGATGAATGTGTGACAGGACTGTCTGTCTAGACATACATAAGACATACATACTTGTTTAAGATAAGAGTAGAATTTAATATAATTTAATGTTGAGCATGGTAAAAGTGATTGCTTTGCTTTTCTTGAGAAAAGAGAGGGGGAGAGACCCCGATTTGGTTCCTTGGAAGTTGTGGGAATGTATGTTTTTGCTTTCAAATCAAATTTTATTGGTCACATACACATGGTAAGCAGGTCCTACAGGTTCTAGTTTTGTTGCACCTGGATTAATGTTCAGTCATGTGGTCTGGTGCTACAAAGTGGGACCTTGGGAAATTACAATTGGCTCAGAACAGGGCAGCACGGCTGACCCTTAAATGTACATAGAGAGCTAACATTAATAATATGCATGTAAGTCTCTCATGGCTCAAAGTGGAGGAGAGATTGACTTCATCACTACTTGTTTTTGTAAGAAGTGTCTAGCACCCATGCATACCCCACACAACATGCCACCAAAGGTCTCTTCACAATCCCCAAGTCAAGAACAGACAATGGGAGGTGCACAGTACTACATAGAGCCATGGCTACATGGAACTCTATTCCACATCAGGTAACTGATGCAAGCAGTAGAATCAGAGTTAAAAAAACAGATAATAATACACCTTGTAGAACTGCGGGGACTGTGAAGAGTCACAAACAGGCACAGACACACATACTGTACACATAAGATACGCACTCTACACACACGTACACATGGATGCTGTATTGAAAATATGTGATAGTGGTGTATTGGCCTGAGGGAACACACTAAATATATTGGGTAAAGTATTATGGAATGTAATGTCATGTAATATTTTAAATTGTACATATCGGTCTTAATGTTGCTGGACCCCAGGAAGAGTAATGGGGGATCCTTAATAAACACATGCATAATTCTGGAAATGGTGCTATAATTTGTTTACCAATACGTTTGTGGGGGATTGTTTTAGAGTAGAGGATAGGGAACAGATGTTTCTGCTGAGTAATTGAGAGATTGGTGCTTTTGTGAGTTGCTGGTTTTGTAAAACAGAAAAAGATTGTACAATTTAATTGCGTCACCTGATCTTTTAACCTTAACCTGACCTTTTTAATGTTAAGTTCTCCCATCCATGTCCAGATGAAATTATTCAATAATTTTGAGAGGTACCAGCAATGTCCACAATAGTAAACTGGCTATCGGAGCAGTGGTGGAAAAAGTACCAAATTGTCAAACCTGAGTAAAAGTATAGTAAAGTAGTAAAATAGTAAAGTACAGATACCCAAAAAGTAGTACTTTAAAGTATGTTTACTTAAGTTACACCACTGTATAGGAGCTACAGTGAAAAACACTCTAGAAACAAGAATACACCTATCCTCTAAATGGAAAGGCCTTTGATGAAAATAATCAAAGAAACGTATACCTCCCTGCAGTGAAGTGTATTTTTCATTTTAAGTCAACATTTACAGAAAGACAACTTCAGTATTGGGAAACATATTTGCATCACATAAGAAAAGTGGTGACTTTTGCATGAAATTGCTTGAATTGCTTTGCTGCTTTGCATAATGTTGCCATGCTGATCAATGCCTTGTCTGCAATGTCTGTCGAAATAAGAAATTATATGTCATCACAGAAGCGCAGTAAAAAATATACCACAGACAAACAGAAGTAATACTTTTTAGTTTTTAGGGCAAACAAAACCGACAATCTCGCAATCACGTTGGGGAATAAAGCTTTGGAATACTGAACACACATACTAGAGGCTTTCAGTGGTTGCCTGAAGGGTGGCGATCTAATTCACCATCTCATCTGAAGACCTGTGAGCTACCTGCCTGTAAGGCATCATCCCAGGTTCCTTCTGAAATAATAATGCCTCCCTGTTTGTCTTTGGAGGGCCATGTAGAGAAAGAAGAGAGGTATGACGTGTGTGTACGTTTTTGGGTGCTGCTGAAAGCCAGAGGGAATAAGTTGATAGATGTGGGTGTAAATCGGACCTGGCTGACTAAATCTAAACCTAATGGGAAAAGTAGCACATAAACTCTCCAAGTCTATGGGAAATTATGCTCTATTGTACAACTCCTAGACGTGACGTTGATAAAGTATATTAGCAGGGAGATAAAGAGGTCCTGGGTTGACACCAAGGTATTTTCTTTTCTCTAAAGGTAATTCAATTCATTTGTTTTATGTCTTCTTGCTTGAGAGGACTGTTTATCTAGCTGAGGGGACTATAGCCTCATTAGCTCATGCCAAATGAGATGACATTTAGTATTCACCGAGGCCTGACAAAATAAATACATTCCCTGCATAGGAAGGTGTTCTTAATGTTTATACACTCTGTGTATACGTATGGCTGTCACAACTTGGTTGATTTTCTGAAACAATGTATCACTTTCCAGAAATACTTTTATGGCTTGAAAAGTATGCAATTTATTCATGAGATTAAAATGTAATAAATAAATAATAAATACATTCCTATTAAATCCTAGTTGCATTGGCCCAATGTGGGCAGCCTACACGGGCCAATATTTTAGGCCGCATTGGACCCACATCATTCCAATGTGGGCATGTTTGCTGAAAAAAGATTGGCTTATTTCAGGCAAAGTGAGGGCTGTCTTGTCACGCCCTGACCTTAGTTATTTTTGTTTTCTTTATTATTTTGGTTAGGTCAGGGTGTGACAAGGGTGCTTATGTGTGTTTTTGACTTGTCTAGGGTTTTTTGTATATTCTATGGGGTTTTGGTTTGTCTAGGTAATTGTAGGTCTATGGTGGCCTGAATTGGTTCCCCAATTAGAGGCAGCTGTTTATCGTTGTCTCTGATTGGGGATCCTATTTGGGTTACCATTTTCCATTTTGGGTTTGTGGGTTATTGTCTATGTGTAGTTGCCTGTCAGCTTCACGTTAATTGTGTTGTTTTGTTAGTTTGTTAAGTGTTCTTTGTGTAATAAAAGAAGAATGCATTCTTATCACGCTGCGCCTTGGTCTCCTCGTTATGACGAATGTGACATGCCTCCACCAGATATCAAATCAAATTTTATTGGTCACATACACATGTTTAGCAGATGTTATTGCAGGTGTAGCGAAATGCTTGTGCTTCTAGCTACGACAGTACAGTAATATGGACTGGCCACACTGGGCAAATGCCTTGGGGGCCAACGTGGAGCTGATGAGCAAAGGCGCATTGGCTCAATAATGTCAGCCTACATGGGGCCAATATTTTAACCCCCGTTGGGCCCGCATCGTGCCAATATGGACATGTTTTCTGTGAGGGCATGTCTGTATTCATCGAGGCAATTTCTACTTTGTACTTTTTCTCACATTGAACTTTGACCTAGATTTGTAATGTTAATTGGTCAATTGAACCATGTTTTGTCAGGGTCATACACAAACCTTCTAAGCCAGATTTTGGTTAATATGAGTGTTCTCAGAGTTTTTGTGTGAAACACTTTGACCTTGCTTTCCTGTACACGATTAGTTGATGACTGGCCCTCCATGTCACTCATAACACATTTTAATCACAGAGGGCAGAGGAAGTGGCTTGACATTGTTGGGTTTCTAATTAGAAGTGTAAGAACTCGACGGACACTATGAAAGCTTAAACCAAGTTTATTCTTCCCAAAGGTGCAAACAGCTGAATCGACAAAGACATGGTTACAATAGTGGTGTAATACAGTTGAAGTAGCCAAATACATTTTAACTCAGTTTTTCAGCCACTCCAATACTTTTACTTTGTTGTCCTTAAGCCATTTTTCCAAAACTTTGGATGTATGCTTTAACTTCCTGACTGGTGTCTTGAGATGTTGCTTCAATATATCCAGATCCTTTTCTTCCCTCATGATGCCATCTATTTTGTGAAGTGCACCAGTCCCTCCTGCAGTAAAGCACCCCCACAACATGATGCTGCCACTCCCGTGCTTCACGTTTGGGATGATGTTCTTCGGCTTGCAAGCCTCCCCCTTTTTCCTCCAAAGATAACGATAAGTGTATGCGAACTTCTGACTTCAACCTTATACACCACACTTTGGGTGTAGTCTCCTCCTTCTCGCTAAACATTGCATCTTTATTGCTAGGCAGTAAACTAAGTGATACGGGCAATAAACATTTCCTTTTCCCTTAACTTGACCTGACTTGACCTCGACCCGCTTATCCACGGCTCTCTCGCCTTATCAGTATTACCACATGTGACCGTTTTCCCTGCACTCAGCTCCTCCCAAGCTTAATTTCACCCACCATAACCCTTCCTCCTACAGACAACTCCTGGTGTAAACCCTGGGCTATGGCACCCCTCATGTCTCTATTATAACTAATGATAGTTAAAGCTCAGAAATCCAAACACATCAACATTAACAAAGGCACAGGGACACACACAGGCTGTATGGTAATGTGTCCCCTTCTGGCGGCACTGTCTTTATAATTAGTGTCACATTACAGGGACAACAAGAGGACCTCTATGAGTAAGGTTGTCGGTTTAACAACTTAATTGAGACACAGGCAGCACACTCAGCAGCACACCCAAACAAACTTGCTGGATCACCTTGACCCAAGTGAGTCAACATGGCCGTGCGTTTTTATCAATATCTTCTTATGAAAAAGGTTGTCCAGGCGAGGACATGAAAGCAGCAGCTGCAACCCTAAACAGGGGCAGAAGAAATGTATTTTCTTGTGTATTGTGTCAAGACGGCTTTGGACAGTCACGTACTGTACTATGCAACATACTTGCTAATATTTGCAGGGACTGTTGCTCATTAAACCATTTAAAGATAATTGATTAGATGAGAGAACAGCGTTGTTATATTAAGCTTAGCCTTCATCCCTCATGGCAAAAGTGCATGGGTCTAAAGCAATTCAAGACGTTAACATGGATTGGATTTTCAGGACGTTATGAGGGCATGTTCATGGTATGGAAGACAGAAATGGAAATGCCGCACTCTGCTGCTCATGCTCCCATGTGATTTTATTGTAACAATGTTTCGACCCTTTGGTCTTCATCAGGCATCCATATCGCAGGTGGGGGTGGAATGTCGCATTTATAAGAGCAGTACTCAGTGACATCACTTCCTGAAACAGGGGGTAAAAACAATATTAACATTCAATGTAAGAAAATATATGATCATACATAAAGAATGTGATAAATATTTACAGTAAAATATATATTTTCCAGCAGGAGACTGATCGATAATGTCAAAAGCCTCACTGAAGTCCTACAAAACAGACCCCGCAGTCTTTTTTCATCAGTTTCTCTCAGCCAATCATCAGTCATTTGTGTAAGTGCTGTGCTTGTTGAATGTCTTTCCCTATAAGTGTGCTGAAAGACTGTTTAAAATAGCATTGTATCTGGTCAAACACAATTCTTCCCAAAAGTTTACTAAGGGTTGGTAACAGGCTGATTGGTTGGCTATTTAAAGTAAAGGGGCTTTACTATTCTAACATTGGGGAATGACTTTTGCTTCCCTCCAGACCTGAGGGCACACACTTTCTAGTAGGCTTAAATTGAAAATATGGCAAATAGGATTGGCAATATCATCCGCTATTATCCTCACCTCTTCCACACTCACTTTACAGAATTCAAAATTATAATTCTTGTCTTTTTATAATTTGGTAAGATATACGTAGATGTCAAGTGTCAACGTTCATTGCTGACATGCTTAAGTTTGATAATCTCACCAATAAGAAAATTATGAAAGTAGTTGGTAATATCAGTGGGTTTTGTGATGAATGAGCCATCTGATTCTATGAATGATGGTGGAGTTTTCCTTTTTGCCCAAAATGTATTTTGAAGTACTCCAAAGCTTTTTACTATCATTCTTTATGCCATTTAGCTTTGTTTCATAACGTAGTTTATTATTCAGTTTAGTCTCATGATTTCTCAATTTGCCATTACTTTTGCCTCATCCCTCTCATACATACAATTTTTAAATTCTTCATCATTTTTACAGAAATGTTCTTAGTGGGTGCATGCTTATTAGTAACTGGGATAAGCAATTTCAGAAATGTGTCAAATGCATCGTCTGGTTCCTTCTCATTTCACACCACGGACCAACAAATATTCTTTACATCAACAACATAGGAATCCAAAAATGTATTGTATGACTTCTTATACACTATATTAGGCCCAACCTTTGGAACTTTGGTTTTCCTAGATATGGCTACTATATTGTGATCACTACAGCCTATGGATTTGGATACTGCTTTCAAGCTAATTTCTGCAGCATTAGTAAAGATGTGATTAATACATGTTGATGATTTCCTTCCTGTGCTGTTTGTAACTACCCTGGTCTGTTGACTGATAACCTGAACCAGATTGCAGGCACTAGTTAAAGTTAGAAGATTTCTCTTCAGTGGTAGCCTGTTGAAAGCCAGTCAATATTTAAATTACCCAGAAAATATACCTCTCTGTTGATATCACATACATTGTCAAGTATTTCTCACGTTAATTTACATTGTGTATGTGACCAATAAAATTGTATTTTATTTGTCCAGATACTGACTGTTAGCACTTGGTGGTCTATAGCAGCTTCCCACCAGAATGGACTTTAGGTGAAATATATGAACCTGTAGCCATATTACTTCAACAGTATTTAACATGAGATCCTCTCTAAGCTTTACAGGAATGTGGTTCTGAATATAAACGGCCACACCTCCACCCTTGGCATTTCTGTATTTTCTGTAGATCTTATAACCATGTATTGCTACCACTGTATCATCGAAGGTATTATCTAAGTGAGTTTCAGAGATTGTCAGAATGAATGCCATCTGTTACTAGCAAATTATTGATTTCATGAACCTTGGTTGTCTCTAAGAGTATACTTTATTGATTTATCTTGTTTCTCAAAGTTGCTTTGGTATCCATGACATGTCACTATTCAGTATGTGTTTTGTCAAAAGGATTCACATTCTTTGTCTTGCTCTCCAAGAAGAGAACCAAGAACAGTTTCATCATATTATTTCCCATATTCAATACCACATCCCCTCTATGGGAAAAACTCAAAAGGAAAACGCTTGTACAATAGAACCCTTTAAACATTTTGAGCTTGTTTTGCTGAAGGTTAAACAATGGCATACATCATAAACTTGATGACCAGACATCATCAAATTGACATTGCTCTCTATCGTATGCTGGATTTTCATTGTAAGGTTCAGTGCCTTGCTTGGGGGGAAATATACTGTTACAGCTCTTCACTTTGAGGGTTTAAGCCACCACCATGTGTTTGTAAAGTCAGTGCCCTGTGTAACATGGGTGCTACTGTACATACTTCAGAGGTTTTGAATGTAAGATGCAATTGAGTCGGCATCTGGTTGAATTGCCACGAGTCCTTGAGGGAAGGGGATCTGAGGACCGAACCTCTCCATCTCCTCTCGTTCCCCCTTCTCTCTCACTTTTTCCTTCTCTCGCTGCCTCTTAAATGCAATCTATTTCTGGAGTATTACCATAATAACTTGTGTGGCACACAACTCACTGTCAACGTAATTGATATGTAGATGCCTCTGATGGGTGGAGTCATTTGCATATAATCATGTTAACTGATATGATAATGACTGTGAAAGGCCTGATGCAAGCGGAATGCCTCTCAGGAGATGGATGGCTATTTCAGTTATACACAATAAGCAATACATTATATCAGGTTGCAGTGATCAACGGCACTCCACATGACTGCCTGTCCTATACCTGGGGAATGTGGGACCACACATCTATAAACTACACCGCACTGCATTTATCACCTGCTTTCCCTCTTGTAAATGGCTTGGCTGCCTTCCACCAGAGTTGTTTTTATGACATTTTGCTTTGTGTAGTTTCTGTTTATTAGCAGGTTATCTGTCAACTATGATGCTACCATCAAGAGGTGATAATGAGGTAAAAAGCTTAGGCCATTTGTTGCAGTTGAGGCATTGTGACAAAATGGCTGCTGTGGATCTCCTCGGTTTCAATCCACTTAGTATGCTGCCTTTGTCGTGGCTTTTAACCAGACTGCTGATAATTAGCTTCTCAGGCCCCACCAAACTTTATTATTCTCATTGATACGTGTTAAGCCTATTCACTTTTAAATTCTATTTTATAAAGGCCATATGGCTATATTGCATGTGAAAAAAGCCTCTCAAATTAGACATCGACTATCTATCTGTCTCAATAACTCTTTGTTCAAAACATCTATGTGCTTGAACTTCGCTTAGAATTTTGGGTCGAGGGGAGAGAAGCGCTGAATAGCGGTGTGAAACCCTTTTAGAAGCATCCCTTTATGGGGTAGCTCTCTCAAATCCTCCAGTCTGAATCAAGCTATTAATTGAGTATTGAGTTGGCAGACAACAAGAGAGTTAGTGAAATCAGTATTGGGCGGGAGTGGCTCAGTAGTAGAGGACATAATGTCAGATGTTTTAAACTTCATTAGTGCATGACCAACATGAGGCCGTCTATATCACGAGGCACACATACCCATACTACCTTATATTCCTGCAACCCAGGGCACTCTATAGGGTAGTGCGGTCAGCCCAACTCATCAACAGGAGCACACTGCCTGCCCTCCAGGATATCTACAGCACCCAGTGTCGCAGGAAGTCCAAGAAGATCATCAAGGACCTCAGCCATCCGATCCACGGCCTGTTCACCCCGCTACCATCAAGAAGGCGTAGACAGTACAGGTGCATCAAAGCTGGGACTCGAGAGACTGAAAAACAGCTACTATCTCCAGGTCATCAGACTGTTAAACAGTCATCACAAGCCGGACTCCGCCCGAAATCCTGCACTGAACCTTAGACAGTGTCACTAGCCGGCTACCACCACCACCACGAGTTTTAATGACTCCTACCTGTGTGTGTGTATATGTGTGTGTGTGTGTGTGTGTGTGTGTGTGTGTGTGTGTGTGTGTATATATATATATATATATATATATATATATATATATAAGAAGCCATGGGGTTGTGGAAGAAAGGGCTCTGATTGGGATTCAGTAAGAGACGGATACAGCTCACTTCCCTTAAGAACAAGCACATGAACAGCAGTCTTCCTCACGGCTTGGATAATTGGCCTCCTCTCTGCCATGTTTTGACAGTCTATCCCTCAGAAGTGGACTCAGACGTTCCTCTCATTCTCCTCCAGCAACAAATCTCAAGCTGGCTGCATGTGTGCAAGAGGAAAAGCCTTGCGCTGGAGACATCACGAGAAACTGTCGAACTAGAGCAAAGCGGAGGATGGTAATGGAGTTGAGGTTACATTTGGGAGAAACAGTAAAAGCCTGAGATCCGTGCCTGGGAGCGAAATACACTATGCGTCTGTAAATGTCAAGTAAAGGGAGAGAAGTGTGTAATGAGGAGCAGAGGACAGAGTTAGGCACTGATAATGAGAGTGATCATTTGGATAGTGATCATGTTTGGCTGTGCCGGTTGGTGCTTCAAAAGTTTGGGAGGATATGGGATTATGTTATTGTGAATCATGGTCATTTTATCATGTCATAATGCTGGTTATATTTATCCTGATTATCTAATTAATGTAATTCCTTGTGATTTACATCTTCACTCAGGTTTACAACTTGGCACAATATTTGTGCACTGGCCAGAGATTGAAGTCTTCAAGTTGTTCTTGGAGAAAATTGAATCCAACAAAAACTAGAAAAGCCTTGCAATACTGTTGTTGTTATGTAGCTTAACATCAGTGCAGAGAGGAGCTAGCTTGTCTCTCTGAGGAGCACTCCCAGGCTGTTACACCAAATGACTGCTGAGGATTCTCCACGAGGAGCTGTCTGAAGCCATTTGCTCAGGCGTAAATGCTATTAATATGGTATGATGGGAGTTCTGGGCTGATGTTCTAAAATAATGGCACTGTACATTTGTGTCACTCAAACGCAACACAAGTGTAAATAACCACTATATACACACTCCCTCACACACCCTGGGATGCACACATACAGTATTTTGGCTTTAAAAAGCATTTGACTCTAGGCTAGATGCCAGAGGAGAGGGCTGTGACTAGGAGTCAGGTGTTGTTCATCTCTGTCATTTTTTGGAAGTTAGAAGTTTGAGCCGTGCCAAAGAGAGACTGCACTAAAGCCTACATCAGTTTTAGTATGACAGTACAATAATGAAGTTTCAGTTCACGCTGCTGTGCGCTTAGGCACTAGGCAGCCTCCATGTCACCTTGCTAAAGGGAGCAATAACAAAAGCTATAAACATAACTTCTGGGGGAAACTCAGATTATTTTATAACTTGCATTTGTAAGGTTTTTCATTGCAAAGAAAATTAGGACTTTTGGTATCAATCCCCTGGATAACATTGGGTAGAGTGGAGAGAGTTTCACATCAGAGTGGTGACATGGAGCTGCCCAATGGCATCGGAAGCATGTTTTTCTCCTCCTCTCCTCACTCGACGAATCTTTGAGTTGGCAGGGACTGTCTGTGGTCTGTAGCTGGCTGTCCCTCACATGGTCGCAGAACAGTCTCAGAAACAGCTGCTGGATTTCCACGTCGCTTAACTCCTAATATGCGGGCGCCCGCTGGGAACCAGGAGCATAAACATACCATCTCAGTGGACCCTAGCGACATCTCCGCTCTCTTTTGCTCTCTCTTACTCTCTCTCTCTCTCTCAGAGAAGAAAATGAGGTAATATGGCTAAGCTTGTGGCTGGGGAATTACACATGCTGTACAATAGTACACACTGGCTCCAGCTGCAGCCATATAGACTGCAGGGTGTGTCAGTGGCCTTGCAACCAGCCTTTGCACAGAGAGAGGCTCTGCCTAGGAAGGGGCTCCGAGATGCACTATGCCAACTGCTACATGTCTACTCCTGGCATATATTGCTATATCTTCAGGGCATCTCTGCTTTAGGGCAGACTTCCCCTTTCCCAGAAGTCTGCCAGTCACCATGGCTCTAAATACCCCTGTACCAGCCTGCTGCCTGCCCTTGCAACATCCATCCTCTGTCTCCTCATTGTGGTTCCCTCACCCCTGCTCTCCATTGCAGGCTAAAACCAACACACACAAAAAAAGGACTGAACTAGCCACAGAATACATATAGCAATGCTCTAATCTAGCAATGCTCAACAATTTCCGTAATGAAATGCACTGGCCTATCTCTTTAATTTAATTAACCGAGGACCAAAAAGATAGATATTCCCCCTTCCACATATCTCACAGCTTCATTACCAAGTTTAACAGAAGGAGATTACAATGATTTATTGGCCAAACACCAAGACAATTCATTAGAAAGCAGAGTTGGGCTAATCCTGTTTCCTTGGACCCTTAATCGGGTCTAATCAACCCCCTCACACCATGAGAAGTTGTGCAGTACGGCAAGGCTTAAGCGTTCCCACATTTATGCTTGTGTGTGTGGACAGGAACTGTGTGTATGTGCATGCGTGAGGGTGTGTTTATGTGTCCGTGTGGATATGGACGAGATGAGACGAGGCGCTGTTGTTTACAGTGCTGCAAATCTATCTCCCCAACGTCTTAAGCGTGAGTGCTTAACAGGTTCACCAGTTCAAAGGCTTGTGTCTAATGCTGCCGGCTGTGGGCTCCTCCTGTCTCTGCTGCTCCTCGCTGCTCTGCTCTGCTGCAACCCCACAGCAGTCACGCCTGGGTCTCCATCACATCGGCCCATAACTCTCCAAGGCACGGTCCACACAGAGCTACAAGATGTTTTTATTTTGATTTATCTTTATTTTGGCAGGGAAGTCATACTGAGACTAGGGCCTCTTTTAAAGATGAGCCCTGCATAAATACATGCAATATACAAAATTACAAAATATATTAAGAAAAACTCTGAACCAGAGTATGTGAGCGGAGTTGAGTGGTTGAAAATCCCGCTCATTGAGCGCTCTGACACGCCAAGTCCTTTTCAACCGCTCCGCTAAAAACGTCTACGCTCACAGGGGAAAAAAACTGCCGCTCCAAATTTGCTCCATTCATTCAAATCACAATTGAACCAAAATCAATCTATTTTTCTGACTACCTGGACCTACCATTTGGTTTAGAAGTATTGAAACCAAACCATATGGTTTGAATGAAAAGTATTTGAATAACATGAAAAGGTGAATGGAAGAAGTGCACATAATTGCGTCATCTTAAACAGCATATAATGTCATATTAAACAGCGTATAAAAAATACCTACAAAAAAATAAGAATAAGATATAAAAGTAACAAATAATTAAAGATCAGCATTTAAAATAACATTAGCAAGGCTACAGTGCCTTGCGAAAGTATTCGGCCCCCTTGAACTTTGCGACCTTTTGCCACATTTCAGGCTTCAAACATAAAGATATAATACTGTATTTTTTTGTGAAGAATCAACAACAAGTGGGACACAATCATGAAGTGGAATGACATTTATTGGATATTTCAAACTTTTAACAAATCAAAAACTGAAAAATTGGGCGTGCAAAATTATTCAGCCCCTTTACTTTCAGTGCAGCAAACTCTCTCCAGAAGTTCAGTGAGGATCTCTGAATGATCCAATGTTGACCTAAATGACTAATGATGATATATACAATCCACCTGTGTGTAATCAAGTCTCCGTATAAATGCACCTGCACTGTGATAGTCTCAGAGGTCCGTTAAAAGCGCAGAGAGCATCATGAAGAACAAGGAACGCACCAGGCAAGTCCGAGATACTGTTGTGAAGAAGTTTAAAGCCGGATTTGGATACAAAAAGATTTCCCAAGCTTTAAACATCCCAAGGAGCACTGTGCAAGCGATAATATTGAAATGGAAGGAGTATCAGACCACTGCAAATCTACCAAGACCTGGCCGTCCCTCTAAACTTTCAGCTCATACAAGGAGAAGACTGATCAGAGATGCAGCCAAGAGGCCCATGATCACTCTGGATGAACTGCAGAGATCTACAGCTGAGGTGGGAGACTCTGTCCATAGGACAACAATCAGTCGTATATTGCACGAATCTGGCCTTTATGGAAGAGTGGAAAGAAAGCCATTTCTTAAAGATATCCATAAAAAGTGTCGTTTAAAGTTTGCCACAAGCCACCTGGGAGACACACCAAACATGTGGAAGAAGGTGCTCTGGTCAGATGAAACCAAAATTGAACTTTTTGGCAACAATGCAAAATGTTATGTTTGGCGTAAAAGCAACACAGCTGAACACACCATCCCCACTGTCAAACATGGTGGTGGCAGCATCATGGTTTGGGCCTGCTTTTCTTCAGCAGGGACAGGGAAGATGGTTAAAATTGATGGGAAGATGGATGGAGCCAAATACAGGACCATTCTGGAAGA
Source organism: Oncorhynchus clarkii lewisi (assembly GCF_045791955.1). Classification (NCBI taxonomy): domain Eukaryota; kingdom Metazoa; phylum Chordata; class Actinopteri; order Salmoniformes; family Salmonidae; genus Oncorhynchus; species Oncorhynchus clarkii. Next base: position 39,908,336 of record NC_092149.1, read on the forward strand.
GAACCTGATGGAGTCTGCAAAAGACCTGAGACTGGGACAGAGATTTATCTTCCAACAAGACAATGATTCAAAACATAAAGCAAACTCTACAATGGAATGGTTAAAAAATAAACATATCCAGGTGTTAGAATGGCCAAGTCAAAGTCCAGACCTGAATCCAATCGAGAATCTGTGGAAAGAACTGAAAACTGCTGTTCACAAATGCTCTCCATCCAACCTCACTGAGCTCGAGCTGTTTTGCAAGGAGGAATGGGAAAACATTTCAGTCTCTCGATGTGCAAAACTGATAGAGACATACCCCAAGCGACTTACAGCTGTAATCGCAGCAAAAGGTGGCGCTACAAAGTATTAACTTAAGGGGGCTGAATAATTTTGCACGCCCAATTCTTCAGTTTTTCATTTGTTAAAAAAGTTTGAAATATCCAATAAATGTCGTTCCACTTCATGATTGTGTCCCACTTGTTGTTGATTCTTCACAAACAAATACAGTTTTATATCTTAATGTTTGAAGCCTGAAATGTGGCAAAAGGTCGCAAAGTTCAAGGGGGCCGAATACTTTCGCAAGGCACTGTATATACGGGGGTACCGGTACAGAGTCAATGTGCAGGGGCACCAGTTAGTCGTGTTTATTAAGGTAATATGTACATGTACAGTCTATGACTAGGGTGGCTGGAGTCCTTGACAATTTTTAGGTCCTTCCTCTGACACTGCCTGGTATAGAGGTCCTGGATGGCAGGAAGCTTGGCTCCAGTGATGTCCCAGTGATGTACTGGGCCGTACGCACTACCCTCTGTAGTGCCTTGCGGTCGGAGGCCGAGCAGTTGCCATACCAAGCAGTGATGCAACCAGTCATAATGCTCTCGATGGTGCAGCTGTAGAACCTTTTGAGTATCTGAGGACCCATGCCAACTCTCTTCAGTCTCCTGAGGGGGAATAGGTTTTGTTGTGCCCTCTTCACAACTGTCTTGGTGTGTTTGGACCATGTTAGTTTGTTGATGTGGACACCAAGGAACTTGAAGCTCTTGTCGGTGATCAGGCCTACCACTTGTGTCATCGGCAAACTTAATGATAGTGTTGGAGTCGTGCCTGGCCGTGTAGTCATGAGTGAACAGGGAGTACAGGAGGGGACTGAACACGCGTCATCCGTGGATCTGTTAGGGCGGTATGCAAATTGGAGTGGGTCTTGTGTTTCTGGGATAATGATGTTGATGTGAGTCATGACCAGCCTTTCAAAGCACTTCATGGCTACAGACGTGAGTGCTACGGGTCGGTAGTAATTTAGGCAGGTTACCTTAGTGTTCTTGGGCACAGGGACTATGGTGGTCTGCTTGAAACATGTTGGTATTACAGACTCAGACAGGGAGAGGTTGAAAATGTCAATGAAGACACTTGCCAGTTGGTCAGCCATGCTCGGAGTACACGTCCTGGTAATCTGTCTGGCCCTCAGTCTGGCCCTGCGGCTATATTATTAAAACTATTTCAAGGCTATAGCCTACAAAGGAATACATTGTTACCCATTTGGGACATAAAGCGCTCAGCATTTAAACAACATTTTGTTGTATTAAATCATTGTAGTCTATAAAGTTTGCATATATTCTATGACTTAGAATTAAATACAAATTCAACTAAAAATGACTTATTGGTGCCTTTGGCATCAGACTCATGCGATGGTGCCTGGAGAGCAGGCCAGCAGCGGAGAATATCCTCTCCACACTTGCAGAGCCACGGTGGATGCTAAACACCCTTTTGGCCACTCTTGGCAGAGATGCAAAGTTTAACATTTTTATATAGGTAGGCCTAAAAGTTTTAGGTAAAATAACCCAATCCAAAACTAAAAGCTTCTTGAATGTGGGAATATACCAGGCCAAAATCATTTATGGCATATTGTATAGATAATAGAACAAAAATTAACAAAACTTTTGGGACATCAGATTTTTAGTCTATAAATACTTTGCTACAATGACACGCTTTAGTTATCCCTGAGCTTGTGTAGTGAGCGCTTCTGGAGGGAAATTGGAGCAGGCGAGAAGGTCTACTCTCCAGCCTTTGGGAATCTCGCTCCAGTCAAATTGGGGTCACTCCGCTTCTCGCTCCGCTCCAGCTCCACTCGACTCACATACTCTGCTCTGAACTGACCAAGGGGGGCAGAACATCTAATTTCAGACAGCTCTGTAACTTGTTCCACATAAAGGCCGCAAACAAAACTGAGACCGAAGGGGCCTCCAGTGGTATCCAAGCCTGAGACCGGGTTTGGTAATTTGTATGTACATTTGAGTTAATGTTGATAAGTACATAGGAAGTTTCTGCATGAGTGCTTTGTAGATAAACACAATTAAATGCTGCTCTCTCCTTACATACAAATGATGCCCAACCCACTTTTTAATACAAAACACAATGGTGAGTTCTATAACCATCACCAGTAATAAACCTAAGGACACAATGGAAAACAGCATCTAGTGGTTTAAGTGTAGATGCCGAAGCATGCACATAGATAATATCCCCATAATCTAAAAAAAATAGATAAGTGACCTGGACAATTTCCTTCCTATTAACAAAAGTCAGACATGCTTAGGGCTGTTGTGGTGACTGTATTACCGCCACACTGGTGGTCACGAGTCATGAAGGCAGTCAAATTCAACATGACCGTTTAGTTGCGGTAATTAGGCTTCTCCAAGCTCTAGTAGCCTACCAAACTTAGTAGCCTACCACACTTGCCAACTGCCTGGTACTCAGCACTCTATTGTCACTCTAATCACTCTGACATCAATGTAAATGTATTCGAAAGTTTTATCAAACACTTCATGAGAGCCTATGAGCTCATGTTGCGCAACATTTTTATAGGCGGGAGAAAACAGACTGATGGCCGCTAATAAAAAGAGGAGGATCCCATCAGCTTTCTATAGGCTAGACCTACTATATTTATTTCTCAACTTTCCTAATATTAAGCACATTGCTTATATTTACAACAGGAGTATAGCCTACCTGTCTGGCATGAAAATAAACCATGGGGAAAAGCGTCCTCCATTCGCTATTTAAGTGCATAGATTACATTTTTTCCCACTGACCCTGTTTTGATACAGGTACATGATAATGGTCCATTCTAAATCAAAACACATGTCACACATATATTATTTAGTATATGTAAAGACAACATTAAATCAAGAACAGTCTGATGGGTGAAAATGTTAACCAATCAATTGTGACTTACATATTATCACTTGTGAATGATGCCCAGCATAAGAAACAATGCTTTTTTTGCGACTTTTGTGAATCATGAGGTCACACACCTCATGTAGCCTAGCCTATAGGCCTGTCTGTTTTAATAAGGTTTGTATCACAACTAAAGTGGCCAAATAACTTCTTAAAATTAAGCACATTCAATCGGCATTACAAGGGGTTTTAGAGCCTAACTGGCGGCACGTGAGTTTCAAGTTTGGGGAAGATAATGTTCACCATAAAAATGCATCTTTATAATAAAAGCATTGCATTCATAATTGCATTTGCAATCACTTTAGATAATGGTGTTTTCCGCTAATGGAACATTCACACTTTTATAGCCTGCCATGTGCACATTGCCTTGGGTCACCCCTTTATATAACTCAAGGAACTGACCCCATCTACCTTGATGGCCTAAGTTATGCCATTGAGATAATTATGAAACCATAGGCAAGCATCAGCACCCAAACCTTTTGGGACATCTTATTCAACAGAATAACATGTTCTACATTATCAAAAGCTTTTGACAAGTCTACAAACATGGCAGCACAATTAATTCTATCATCCAAGGTATTTTCAATATCATTTATAGCAAGCGTGGTAGCCGTAGTGGTGCTATGTTTAGATCTGAATCCGGATCGATTAACATTAAGAATACCATTTAGAGATAGAAAAGAATGTAGCTATTTGTTGACCAATGATTCTAGTGTTTTAACAAGACAAGGGAGCCTGGGTCAATCATTATCAAGATCACTACTATTCCTTATGGAGTGGAAGCACAAAAGCCTCTCTCCACACTTTTGGAATATTTCCTTATATTAAAGTGAAATAATACATGTGTTTATTGAGCCAGCAATGAGGGGCGCTGCATATCCCTTTCCTGCAGTCAATGACCAAAAATGCCCTCTATGGCCTCATGGGTGGAAGGTCAATAATATTTTTCTTAATTTCATAATTAATAACGATTATAATAACGATAATAAATATTTTTTTTCTATGTCAAACAGTTTTGTTATATTTCAGTCTTCTGTGATGTACAATACCAGTCAAAAGTTTGGACACACCTACTCATTCAAGGATCTAAAGAAAAACTTATTTGTTTTTACGCTTTTCTACATGTAGAATAATAGTGAAGACATCAGAACTATTAAATAACACATATGGAATCATGTAGTAAACCGAAACAGATTTTAGATTCTTCAAAGTAGCCACCATTTGCCTTGATGACAGCTTTGCACACTCTTGGTATTCTCTCAACCAGTTTCACATGGAATGCTTTTCCAACAGTCTTGAAGGAGTTCCCACATATGCTGAGCACTTATTGGCTGCTTTTCCTTCACTCTGCGGTCCGACTCATCCCAAACCTTCTCAATTTGGTTGAGGTCAGGTGATTGTGGAGGCCAGGTCATCTGATGCAGCACTCCATCTCTCTCCTTCTTGGTAAAATAGCCCTTACACAGCCTGGAGGGGTGTTGGGTTGCCTTGTTGAAAAACACATGATAGTCCCACTAAACCAGATGGGATGGCGTATAACTGCAGAATGCTGTGGTACCATACTGGTTAAGTGTTCAGCAGTGTTATAATCTCTTATTGTGTTAGTAGAATCAGAATCAAACCCTAATTAGCCAGCTTCACGCTAATAAACCCAGTCAAAGCTTCACGCTCGTCCACGCTGATAAGTTGGTATACGAATGCTCCTGCTACGTGTCTCTCCTTAACTTGTTGACCGTTGTTTTGGCTGACTGCCACGCAATTTACTGCTTGCTTCTACAGCACCAACTTGCGAGTTGGTCATCTCCCACTCATATAGTTTACTTGCACGGAAGCTCAAGGTTCACAAGGGCTGAATTTAATCCATAGTGCCGAAGGTCCGTGCTGTAGCGTGTAGCGTGATTTGAAATGTAAAGGTAATTTCCAATTGAGTTGATATATGCAGCTTTCACGTGAACAGCAGTCTCTGTGAACGTGGGAACAATGCCAATTGTGTGCAAAGCAGTCATCAAGGCAATGGGTGGCTAATTTGAAGAATCTCAAATATAAAATATATTTTGATTTGTTGAACACTTTTTGGTTACTGCATGATTCCATGTGTTATTTCATAGTTTTGATGTTGTCACTATTATTCTACAATGTATAAAATAGTACAAATAAAGAAAAATCCTGGAATGAAACTTTTTACTGGTACTGTGTGTATATATCTTTTTTGGAGTGGCGTAGACGAATATAGGGAAACACTATGGGCATGTGCATTTAGCGCCTGTTCTAGAGATGCGTGTGTACATGCCAGCATGGGCAATGTGTAATCACAGGTTTTGCTAATGGATTCTCCACACGTAGAAGGTCACTGATAGTAATGCAGAGTGAAACCTGAGCAAATTCTCTGTCTGTCTGAGTAATTCTCAAAGACACGTCCATTAATGTGGCCAGACTAGATTGATTAATGCCCAGCGCACCTCAGAGAGGAGAGAGCAGATTTTACATTACTGCGTGCAGTGGCTAAGGGGAGATAGAGAGGGGGAGGCAGACATTTTTGAAGGATAAGAAAAGAGCGAATAAGGGAGAAAGAGGGAGGGGGAGGTGAACTTTGGATCTCCCTGGACTCATTCCCAGCTCCTTTCCATCCGTTTGGTGCAAGGACCTGTCATGCTTGATTTTCTCCCTGCATGGGTTATTGGATCTCTTGTGGTCTTGTTTTTCTAGAATGGTCTGTTAGTGTTTCAGCATAGCTATGATCCAGTCTAAAAGGAAAGCTAATTTGGGACAAGAAGAAGCATATGTTTAGGAATTAGGATGAGGATTTTATAAGGCATATACAAAATATATCTGTAGAACTAGTTGCAGAACGGATACGAAACATCGTAAATACAGAGGAATGAGTCGGTGTGATGCACATTTCTCTTTACATTCTACACTCTCATAAAGAGCATCAAACAAAGTATTAGTTATGTTTGTTGAACATTGATTTCAAAGCTTCAGGAAGTGACGCGTGGATCTTTTAGGCCATGTAGGCTATCTGAGTATAAGCTCCCACAAACACTGCTCATTAGTGCTACTTTAAGTGGATTTCATATTCTTAGGCTAGATTAAAAAACATGACCTTAAAAATATAGACTTTCTACATGATGAATCGAGAGTGTAACAAAATAAAAATAGAAAGGTTATTTCAGAACGCTGGCTGTAGTGTACCTTTTGGCTTCTTATCTAGTTGTGGAGCTAGTCATTGAAGGCTCCGGTCTCTCTCCATCTGGCTTCATTGTTGATTGTAGGCATGCTTAGCTGATGACATCAGCCTGGTTTTGGAGGCGGGTACTGGGGCCATGAGCTCGTCAGCTCCCTCAGGCTGGAGCTTGGCAGGGCTTTCCAACGCCGCTCGCTCACAAACCCTCTGAAGTTCAGCACAGCACACCACTCGCCATGGGTGCCTAATGGCCTTGCTGCTCTTCAGAGTTTGGCAATTTGACAGTTTCTGATTCTTTTTAAGGAAGAGGCACAGATGATCCTTCATAAAGATTAGTGTGTGGAGTTTTCCACCGTGGTTCGCTGACAACACGTCATTATTTATAGAACTGAATCCAGCTAGAACTATTCATAATACTTCAATGCTCAGCAGTTACTATTGTTGTGTTGTTTAGATGTCCATAGCATACTGAACATAAGTATGTGTATCATGATTCAGGTGTGATAACATTGAAATGCAGAATGAGTACCCTAAACAGTATGCAGTCTCTTTATCCATTCATAGAGGGTTTAGTAAAGCTTCTTTTGTCATGTTCCGTATCACCTGTTGTGTTAAACTGTCATCAGAGGGCAGCCAGTTCTACACAGAACCAGAACCCAGCCCCTCATCTGTGACTACCTCTAATTAAATCTCACAAGGCATAGCCATCTTTGGAGGCTGATGCCAACAGAGAGAGAGGGGGGGGGGTGTGAGAGAGAAAGTAGGGGATAAGCGAGTGAGAGACGGAGAAGAACAAAAAACAGACAAGAAAGAAGGTATCTGCTCCTTGTAATTACTTTCCAATGTATTTAGCTACAAAAGCTTTTGGTTCCCGCTCCGCCCCTTGCTCGGCGGCTGCTAAAATGTTTGTTCCTCTCTTCCCATTTTAACCTCATGTCAAGGCCTGGATGTCACACCATGGAGGAGAGGCACCATGGAGAGGGTGATAAATACTTCACTCCCCTAACAGCTGGGAGAGATAGCAATCGATAAGAGGTTCAAGAAAAACAAAAGCAGAAAATCACTGTTTCTTTCGGCCGAACCCCTGGAAAAAATAGAAACCCTTCTGGTGAAAATTACTTAAAAATGTTAATCTTCTTCCAGCTGTAGTGCACTTTCCTTTTTTCAGAAGAGAAAAATATATAGCCAAAAACAGACTAAAGCCATTTAAGACTGCAGTCAATGCAGAGGTTGGAGGGAAATGGTCTTTATACTAAAAGCGGCAATTACCGTTGCATTATTTTGTGACACATTTGTGTACATGTGTCTATTTCATGTCTATTTCAATGTGGACACCAAGGAACTTGAAGCTCTCAACCTGCTCGGGCCCTCCTTTTCCCGTAGTCCAAAATCATCTCCTTTGTCTTGATCACTTCCGGCGCCGACAGAGATGGCCTCCTCGCTTCGCGTTCCTAGGAAACTATGCAGTTTTTGAATATAAGAGCAACGTCAACTCACCATCAGTACGACCAGGAATATGACTTTCCCGAAGCGGATCCTGTGTTCTGCCTTTCACCCAGGACAATGGAATAGATCCCAGCCTGCGACCCAAAACAAAGACGTCGTAAAAGAGGGAAACGAAGCGGTCTTCTGGTCAGGCTCCGGAGACGGGCACATCGCGCACCACTCCCTAGCATACTTTTCGCCAATGTCCAGTCTCTTGACAACAAGGTTGATGAAATCCGAGCAAGGGTAGCATTCCAGAGGGACATCAGAGACTGTAACGTTCTTTGCTTCACGGAAACATGGCTCACTCGAGAGACGCTAACGGAATCGGTGCAACCAGCTGGTTTCTTCACGCTTCGCACTGACAGAAACAAACATCTTTCTGGTAAGAAGAGGGGCAGGGGTGTATGCCTTATGGTTAACGAGACGTGGTGTGGTTACAACAACATACAGGAACTCAAGTCCTTCTGTTCACCTGATTTAGAATTCCTCACAATCAAATGTCGACCACATTATCTACCAAGGGAATTCTCTTCGATTATAATCACAGCCGTATATATTCCCCCCCAAGCAGACACATCGATGGCTCTGAACGGACTTTATTTGACTCTTTGAAAACTGGAAACCACATATTCTGAGGCTGCATTCATTGTAGCTGGGGATTTTAACAAGGCTAATCTGAAAACAAGACTCCCTAAATTGTATCAGCATATCGATTGCGCAACCAGGGCTGGTAAAACCTTGTATCATTGCTATTCTAACTTCCGCGACGCATAAGGCCCTCCTTTCGGAAAAGCTGACCACAACTCCATTTTGTTGCTCCTTGCCTACAGACAGAAGCTAAAACAAGAAGCTCCCGCGCTCAGATCTGTTCAACGCTGGTTCGACCAATCTGATTCCACGCTCCAAGACTGCTTCCATCATGTGGACTGGATATGTTCCGCACTGCGTCCAACAACAACATTGACGAATATGCTGATTCGGTGAGTGAGTTCATTAGAAAGTGCATTGAAGATGTCGTTCCCATAGCAACGATTAAAACATTCCCAAACCAGAAACCGTGGATTGATGGCAGCATTCGCGTGAAACTGAAAGCGCGAACCATTGCTTTTAACCAGGGCAAGATGAACGGAAACATGACCGAATACAAAATAGTGAAACTATTCCTTCCGCAAGGCAATCAAACAAGCTAAGCATCAGTATAGAGACAAAGTAGAGTCGCAATTCAACGGCTCAGACACTAGGAATGTGGCAGGGTCTACAGTCAATCACGGATTACAAAAAGAAAACCAGCCCCGTCACGGACCAGGATGTCTTGCTCCCAGGCAGACTAAATTACTTTTTTGCCCGCTTTAAGGACAATACAGTGCCACTGACATGGCCCGCAACCAAAACATGCGGACTCTCCTTCACTGTAGCCGACGTGAGTAAAACATTTAAACGTGTTAACCCTCATAAGGCTACAGGCCCAGACGGCATCCCCAGCCGCATCCTCCGAGCATGCGCAGACCACCTGGCTGGTGTGTTTATGTACATTTTCAATCAATCCTTATCCCAGTCTGCTGTTCCCACATGCTTCAAGAGGGCCACCATTGTCCCTGCTCCCAAGAAAGCTAAGGTAACTGAGCTAAACGACTACCGCCCCGTAGCACTCACTTCCGTCATCATGAAGTGCTTTGAGAGACTAGTCAAGGACCATATCACCTCCACCCTACCTGACACCCTAGACCCACTCCAATTTGCTTACCGCCCAAATAGGTCCACAGACGATGCAATCTCAACCGCACTGCACACTGCCCTAACCCATCTGGACAAGAGGAATACCTATGTGAGAATGCTGTTCATCGACTACAGCTCAGCATTTAACACAATAGTACCCTCCAAACTTGTCATCACCAACCTCAGGAGGCTGAAGAAATGTGGCTTGTCACCTAAAGCACTCACAAACTTCTACAGATGCACAATCGAGAGCATCCTGTCGGGCTGTATCACCGCCTGGTACGGCAACTGCTCCGCCCACAACCGTAAGGCTCTCCAGAGGGTAGGGAGGTCTGCACAACGCCTCCCAGGGGGCAAACTACCTGCCCTCCAGGACACCTACACCACCCGATGTCACAGGAAGGCCATAAAGATCATCAAGTACAACAACCACCCGAGCCACTGCCTGTTCACCTCGCTATCATCCAGAAGGCGAGGTGCATCAAAGCAGGGACCGAGAGACTGAAAAACAGCTTCTATCTCAAGGCCATCAGACTGTTAAACAGCCACCACTAACATTGAGTGGCTGCTGCCAACACACTGACTCAACTCCAGCCACTTTAATAATGGGAATTGATGGAAATTGATGTAAAATATATCACTAGCCACTTTAAACAATGCTACTTAATATAATGTTTACATACCCTACATTACTCATCTCATATGTATATACTGTACTCTACATCATCTACTGCATCTTTATGTAATACATGTATCACTAGCCACTTTAAACTATGCCACTTTGTTTACATACCCTACATTACTCATCTCATATGTACAGTGCCTTGCGAAAGTATTCGGCCCCCTTGAACTTTGCGACCTTTTGCCACATTTCAGGCTTCAAACATAAAGATATAAAACTGTATTTTTTGTGAAGAATCAACAACAAGTGGGACACAATCATGAAGTGGAACGACATTTATTGGATATTTCAAACTTTTTTAACAAATCAAAAACTGAAAAATTGGGCGTGCAAAATTATTCAGCCCCTTTACTTTCAGTGCAGCAAACTCTCTCCAGAAGTTTAGTGAGGATCTCTGAATGATCCAATGTTGACCTAAATGACTAATGATGATAAATACAATCCACCTGTGTGTAATCAAGTCTCCGTATAAATGCACCTGCACTGTGATAGTCTCAGAGGTCCGTTAAAAGCGCAGAGAGCATCATGAAGAACAAGGAACACACCAGGCAGGTCCGAGATACTGTTGTGAAGAAGTTTAAAGCCGGATTTGGATACAAAAAGATTTCCCAAGCTTTAAACATCCCAAGGAGCACTGTGCAAGCGATAATATTGAAATGGAAGGAGTATCAGACCACTGCAAATCTACCAAGATCTGGCCGTCCCTCTAAACTTTCAGCTCATACAAGGAGAAGACTGATCAGAGATGCAGCCAAGAGGCCCATGATCACTCTGGATGAACTGCAGAGATCTACAGCTGAGGTGGGAGACTCTGTCCATAGGACAACAATCAGTCGTATATTGCACAAATCTGGCCTTTATGGAAGAGTGGCAAGAAGAAAGCCATTTCTTAAAGATATCCATAAAAAGTGTTGTTTAAAGTTTACTTACACCGCCTACAGCGAGCATGATCACACAGTCGTCTGGAACAGCTGTTGCTCTAATGAATACTTCATTGTTGCTTGCTTTGAAGCGCGCATAGAAGTTGTTTAGCTTGTCTGGTAGGCTTCGGTCACTGGGCAGCTCGCGGCTGGGCTAACCTTTAATATTTTGCAAGCCCTGCCACATCCAACGATCGTCGGAGACAGTGTAGTAGTATTCAATCTTAGTCCTGTATATAGGCTTTGCCTGTTTGATGCTTCATCTGAGGGCATAGCGGGATTTCTTATAAGCTTCCGGGTTAGAGTCCCACTCCTTGAAAGCGGTAGCTCTACCCTTTAGCTCAGTGTGGATGTAGCCTGTAATCCATGGCTTCTGGTTGGGGTATGTATGTACTGTCACTGTGGGGACAACTTCATCGATGCACTTATTGATGAAGCCCGTGACTGATGTGGCATACTCCTCAATCGGATGAGTCCTGGAAGGTGGTCTAGAGTGTTTTCTTCTTCTCTGGTTGCATATGTAACATGCTGGTAGAAATGAAGTAAAACGGATTTAAGTTTGCCTGCATTAATGTACAAAATATGTTTCAGACGACGCGAAAAACACAGAAAATAGCACAATTGGTTAGGAGCCCTTAAAACGGCAGCCATCTCCACAACCCCATTTGTCTGTGTATTGCAAGGTGTTTCTTTAAGAATGTTGCTGGTTTATCTGTGCAGGTACATGTATCTAATTGCCTGTGGAAGTACAGAATGTTGTAGCGGTTTAATTTTCTTTTCACTGGAACATGTAACTGGTGCCTGGCATGCCCTATTACTGGCACTGCCAGCTCCTTTGTCCTGTAGTCTATTCCACAATTCTTGAAAATATTGACAGTCGCAACCCAGTAGCACAGGGTTTGGTAAGTTCTCAACCAACCCTAGGTTACCTTGGAACCGCCCTCTGGTGGTTCTTAATCTCTACATCTGTGGTTGGGTAAGGTTTGGTGTCCCCGTGTACACAGGTGAAGTCCATGATTCGGGTGTTAGTCTTCTGGGTTAATAGTGAAGGGATGATGGAGACCATGCTCTCGAAGTCTAGAAGAGCATCAACATCCTTCCCTTGGACCTGTACCTGACTGAGGTGCGGTGGGTGGCGGTAGGCTTGGACATGGACAGAAATGACATGGCTATGGTGTAGATTGGAAATGTCGACCAGCATGGGTTCCTCCTTCTTGGGACAGTCCCATACAAAGTGTCCTATTTCGCCACAGCGGTAGCACTCTTGGATGTCAGTATCCACCCCTCTCTTCCTCATCTTTGCTTCACATTGAAAACCTGGGCTTGGCGCCTAGGTCTTGGCCCTTCTCAGATTGATGCGTCCACGTGTGGATCTGCTGTGCCCTCAACTAGACCATGACTCCCAATCGTGCTAATATTTCCTTCTTCATCATAGTCATAGTCATTGTCATAGTCATTGGCTTCCGTTGCTTCCAGATCAGACCGCGCCTGTTTTGCATCCTCACAAAGAAATGGAGCCAGTATACCTGCCCATTTTACCTGTGGCCATGCCTCTCATTGTGCCGTGCTCTCAAAATGTCTTTAGGAAGCCTCAACGTCATCACCCGACATCATTTTCTGCAGATACCGAGTGGCCACGTTGGGTAGACCCATTGTCTGTTGCGACATTTTCACAGCCGTGATGTCAGTAGTTAACTTTTGCATGTCCATAGTCATCTGCAGTTGACACTTCCTCCAATAACAAGTGATTGGTTTCCAAACTCAAACACGTCGTTACCAGTGCAAGATCCTCCACTCTTGGTCTTTGGGGTTCACTCCTTGTTGAAATCTTCAGTTCCTTTATTCCGGTAAACCTCCTTCTCCACCGTATACTGAGTCTCTCCTCTTCGTTCACCTGCCAGGGTCAAAGGAAAGACAAAGAAAGAAAACCCAGGGCGCGGTTAAGTAGAGGCCCCTGATTTGGTTTCACCTGTCTGCCGTTTAGTCTCTAATTACAACTGGAGACAGGTGTGGCTGTTCTGCTGCTGTCTGGCAGTTTCCCCTGAGCTGTCCATGGTCCTGCCTCTGGGGAATACTTCCCATTGCTGTCCGTGGTCCTGGCAGCCAGAAAACACATAAACCTCGCAGGCACATACCGTCCATCCACCACACAACCCATGAAACCGCTACAATGTGCATGCGTACACAAGTTTTTACAGTATGTGTTTCCATGGTTGTGTTTACACAGGCAGACCAATTCGGAACTTCTTTCCACTAATTGGTCTTTTGACCAATCACATCCAATCTTTTCACATCAGCTATTTTTCAGAGCTGATCTGATTGGTCAAAATCCTAATTAGTGAAAAAAAAAGATCAGAATTGGGCTGACTGTCTAAACGCATTTCATGTGTCTGTGAATGTGTGTCTACTATGTGAATGTATGTGTGTTAAACCCTGTTTATACTTGAATTCTTTGCTCACATTTTAAGACCGGTGTGGACGATTAAAAGATTGGGATTGTGTTCAGATCTTATAAGTGTAAACAGACAAGATCAGGATGAAGGATGCATGTTAGAGGCAGGTATAAATGGGGCTTTAGACTGTGTCCCTCTCTGCCAGTGTGCCCTTCTCCTTGCCCAGTGCCCAGCCTCTTGTCTCTATGCCCAGGCTGGACCTCTTACTGGCTCTGGCTTAGTCCCAGGCTGTGGTGTGGTGGCCAAGGTCACAGGTACAGTGCAGTACCTGTCACAGTGATGAGTGAGCCTAATAGAGACAGAGCACCACTCACCAGACTGGTGGATTGACAGTTAATCACAGACACATTACACAACTGAGCTGAGGAAACAGGTCAGCCTCCTCCTGCCAGTCACGCAGTTCTGGAGCCTATCAATGTCTGCCTGAGATTTATGTCACACAGGAAGTGGCCTTGTCTCAGGCCTGGCTTGGCACTCGTCCATCCAACCCTCCTGTGATGGGATGGGGTGAACAGCAGCCTGCACAAGTCTATAGTACTTGAGAGCTGGGGAATGGGAGAGCTCAGGCAGTACTCAGACTGCATGTAATCTTTAACCTTCGTTAGATTTAGTCATCGTGATTGTCAAGTTAAGAAAGAGAGTGAATACTTCCTTAGATAAAGGCTGGTGATTAATTGAAGGAGATGAGAATGTGGATTGACAATGTAGATGAGGATGCTTGTGGAGCAAGCTAAGGTTTTATATTACTAAAGAATGTGTTTGTCTTAAAAAATAATAGAAGTTTGAGAGCTATTATAATTGCATACACACCTCAATGACAGATATTTTCAGAGAGGAGAGGGTGCCAGGTTGCGTGTAAGGTTGTTCCCGGTTGATTATCTTATTATGCTGATTTCTCACTATTGATTTTAATATCCAAGGATATATGCCTAAAGCCACACAATTAAATCACTGAAACACTGATTTTGAATGGGCCCCTAGAGACTACAAATATCTTTAAAGCATAGGCAGTGTGGCAATTATGTTTTTAAAAATAAATCACTTTTAGTGTGTGCTCAGGGTAGCAAATGCACTGGCAAGGGATGTCAGTTCATTCCAAATTCTTTCTCGATCGGCCACCTCATTGGTTGCCTGGTTGTGTAAAATGACCTATCAGTGTTCCATGCCGCCAGGCAGGAACTTCTCCCATGATACCATCTCTGTTTACCAAACAGGCATGTCGGCATGCTGACATTTTAATGGTATCGGCCATTGATAACAACGAACTAATGAAAAGCTAATCACGGTACGGTGGTGGCGTCTCTCTCCCATGCTTTGCATTTCATAACATGACACTGCTGTCCTTGTTGCCGTTACCTGTCGGTGAGATGGATACCACAGCACGTCTCTCGCAATACATCAACTGCAGGTGCAAGAACATTGTATTGTCTGTGACTGTGTCTCCGACTTTTTGAGGATGTTGTTAAATTCGGTGCTTAGAACAGCAGATGGATAGGAAAGGAGACATCTAAATCAACCCAAACTGCACACCTCATTGAGTCCCCCAGGGTGTTTGAGTGTTTGATAGGGTTGTTAGTGATGGCAGTGGCATAGAGTGGCAGAGACAGAGGAGCCAGGACAAGATCCACACAGACCAAACCAAACTCTGGCGGCATGAGAGAACAGCTATCTGGGATAGAGTCCTCAGGCCTGGCCACTGCACTAACAGTCATGGGACATAGAGAGTGTGTAGATACCTAATATATTGCAGCTACTATGCACCAGCTCCATGTGTACTGTACATTGCATTGGGTGATGCTGATTTGCTATTGCTTTGTCAGTCGTCTTAGTGCCAATACATTGCATAGTGTGAAAGCATAGCACAGCACAGTATTTCATCTGTCTTGAGATAACTTAACATTTTACTCTCTCTACCAGAAGACTACAGCCTATGTGGGGTCAGGGTTTTGGAGATATCTCAACAGTTGATTGAGAAGGGCAAAAAAAAGATAACAGGACTGCACTGATGATGATAACTGCTAAATATGCAGTGATAGACAGTACATGTTTATTCTGTCCTCCATATTGGGTCCCTTTCTCCTCCCCTCTCCGGGCTAAACCTGTCAGCTGTTTCCATGCTGCTGCAGCCCGGAGGACAATTCCAAAGGGAAAGGCAAACAGAACACCTTTTCTCCTCTCCTCCTCTCACCTGGCAAGATTAACAACAGTACTCGCTGGTGCTAGCTTACCTGTTCTTCCTGTGCCAAGTACATTAGAGTGTCTAGTTTGAGAAACAGACGCCTCACAAGTCCTCAACTGGCAGCTTCATTAAATAGTACCTGCAAAACACCAGTCTCAATGTTAACAGTGAAGAGGCGACTCCGGGATGCTGAACTTCTAGGCAGAGTTGCAAAGATAATGCCATATCTCAGACTGGCCAATAAAAATAAAAGATTAAGATAGGCAAAATAACACAGACACTGGACAGAGGAACTCTGCCTAGAAGGCCAGCATCCCGGAGTCGCCTCTTCACTGTTGACATTGAGACTGGTGTTTAGCGGGTACTATTTAATTAAGCTGCCAGTTGAGGACTTGTGAGGTGTCTGTTTCTCAAACTAGACACTCTAATGTACTTGTCCTCTTGCTCAGTAGTGCACCGGGGCCTCCCACTCTTTCAATTCTGGTTAGAGACAGTTTGCGCTGTTCTGTGAAGGGAGTAGTACACAGTGTTGTACGATTTCTTTGCAATTTCCCGCATGGAATAGCCTTCTTTTCTCAGAACAAGAATAGACTGACAAATTTCAGAAGAACGGTCTTTGTTTCTGGCCATTTTGAGCCTTTAATCAAACCCACAAATGCTGATGCTCCAGACACTCAACTAGTCTAAAGAAGGCCAGTTGTATTATTATTTAGTCAGGACATCCGTTTTCAGCTGTGCTAACATAATTGCAAAAGGGTTTTCAAATGATCAATTAGCCTTTAAAATTATAAACTTGGATTAGCTAACACAAAGTGCCATTGGGACACAGGAGTGGTTTCTGATAATGGGCTTCTGTACGCCTATGTAGCTATTCCATTAAAAATCAGCCATTTCCAGCTACAATAGTCATTTACAGCATTATCCATGTCTACACTATATTTCTGATCAAATTGATGTTATTTTAATGGACAAAAAATTACCTTTTCTTTCGAAAACAAGAACATTTCTAAATGACCCCAAGCTTTTGAACGGTACAAGAACATTTCTAAATGACCCCAGGCTTTTGAACGGTAGTGTGTATGTCAATTGAAGTTGGAAGTTTACATACACCTTAGCCAAATCCTGACATTTAATCCAGTAAAAATTCCCTGTTTTAGGTCTGATCACCACTTTTATTTTAAGAATGTGAAATGTCAGAATAATAGTAAAGAGTGATTTATTTCAGCTCTTATTTCTTTCATCACATTCCCAGTGGGTCAGAAGTTTACATACGCTGAGTTAATATTTGGTAGCATTGCCTTTAAATTGTTTAGCTTGGGTCAAACGTTTTGGGTAGCCTTCCACAAGCTTCCCACAATAAGTTGGGTGAATGTTGGCCCATTCCTCCTGACAGAGCTGGTGTAACTGAGTCAGGTTTGTAGACCTCCTTGCTCGCACACGCTTTTTCAGTTCTGCCCACACATTTTCTATAGGATTGAGGTCAGGGCTTTGTGATGGCCATTCCAGTACCTTGACTTTGATGTCCTTAAGCCATTTTGCCACAACTTTGGAAGTATGCTTGGGGTCTTGTCCAATTGGAAGACCCATTTGCGACCAAGTTTTAACTGATGCCTTGAGATGTTGCTTCAATATATCCAGATCATTTTCCTTCGTCATGATGCCATCTATTTTGTGAAGTGCGCCAGTCTCTCCTGCAGCAAAGCACCACCACAGCATGATGCTGCCACCCCCGTGCTTCACGGTTAGGATGTTGTTCTTCGGCTTGCAAGCCTCCCCCTTTTTCGTCCAAACATAACAATAGTCGTTATTGCTAAACAGTTTTATTTTTGTTTCATCAGATCAGAGGACATTTCTCCAAAAAGTATGATCTTTGTCCCCATGTGTAGTGGCTTTTTTTATAGCAGTTTTGGAGCAGTGGCTTTTTCCTTGCTGAGCGTCCTTTCAGGTTATGTCGATATAGGACTTGTTTTACTGTGAATATAGATACTTTTGTACCTGTTTCCTCCAGCATCTTCACAAGGTCCTTTGCTGTTGTTCTGGGTTTGATTTGCACTTTTCGCACCAAAGTATGTTCATCTCTAGGAGACAGATCGCATCTCCTTCCTGAGCGGTATGACAGCTGCGTGGTCCCATGGAGTTTATACATACTATACTATTGTTTGTACAGATGAACGTGGTACCTTCAGGTGTTTTGTCAATGGTTCCCAAGAATGAACCAGACTTGTGGAGGTTTACAATTATTCTTGTCAGGTCTTGGCTGATTTCTTTTGATTTTCCCATGATGTCAAGCAAAGAGGCACTGAGTTTTAAGGTAGGCCTTGAACAATCCACAGGTACACCTCCAATTCACTCAAATGATGTCAATTAGCTTATCAGAAGCTTCTAAAGTGATGAAATCATTTTCTGGAATTTTCCAAGCTGTTTAAAGGCACAGTCAACTTCGTGTATGTAAACTTCTGACCCACTGGGATTGTGATACAGTGAATTATAAGTGAAATAATCTGTCTGTAAACAATTGTTGGAAAAAATACTTGTGTCGTGCACAAAGTAGATGTCCTAACCGACTTGCCAAAACGATAGTTTGTTAACAAGAAATTTGTGGAATGGTTGAAAAACAAGTTTTAATGACTCCAACCTATGTGTATGTAAACTTACGACTTCAACGGTATATACAGTGGGGCAAAACAGTATTTTGTCAGCCATCAATTGTGCACGTTCTCCCACTTAAAAAGATGAGAGAGGCCTGTAATTTTCATCATAGGCACACTTCAACTATGACAGACAAAATGAGCATTTTTTTTCCTGAAAATCACATTTGTAGGGATTTTTAATGAATTTATTTGCAAATTATGGTGGAAAATAAGTATTTGTTCAATAACCAAAGTTTATCTCAATACTTTTCTAATATACCCTTTGTTGGCAATGACAGAGGTCAAACGTTTTCTGTAAGTCTTCACAAGGTTTTCACACACTGTTGCTGGTATTTTGGCCCATTCCTCCATGCAGATCTCCTCTAGAGCAGTGATGTTTTGGGGCTGTTGCTGGACAACATGGACTTTCAACTCGCTCCAAAGATTTTCTATGGGGTTGAGATCTGGAGACTGGCTAGGCCACTCCAGGACCTTGAAATGCTTCTTACGAAGCCACTCCTTCGTTGCCCGGGCGGTTTGTTTGGGATCATTGTCATGCTGAAAGACCCAGCCACGTTTCATCTTCAATGCCCTTGCTGATGGAAGGAGGTTTTCACTCAAAATCTCACTATACATGGCCCCATTCATTCTTTCCTTTATATGGATCAGTCGTCCTGGTCCCTTTGCAGAAAAACAGCCGCAAAGCATGATGTTTCCACCCCCATGTTTCACAGTAGGTATGGTGTTCTTTGGATGCAACTCAGCATTCTTTGTCCTCCAAACACAACGAGTTGAGTTTTTACCAAAAAGTTATATTTTGGTTTCATCTGACCATATGACATTCTCCCAATCTTCTTCTGGATCATCCAAATGCACTCTAGCAAACTTCAGATGGGCCTGGACATGTACTGGCTTAAGCAGGGGGACACGTCTGGCACTGCAGGATTTGAGTCCCTGGCGGCGTAGTGTGTTACTGATGGTAGGCTTTGTTACTTTGGTCCCAGCTCTCTGCAGGTCATTCACTAGGTCCCCCTGTGTGGTTCTGGGATTTTTGCTCACCGTTCTTGTGATAATTTTGACCCCACGGGGTGAGATCTTGCGTGGAGCCCCAGATCGAGGGAGATTATCAGTGGTCTTGTATGTCTTCCATTTCCTAATAATTGCTCCCACAGCTGATTTCTTCAAACCAAGCTGCTTACCTATTGCAGATTCAGTCTTCCCAGCCTGGTGCAGGTCTACAATTTTGTTTCTGGTGTCTTTTGACAGCTCTTTGGTCTTGGCCATAGTGGAGTTTGGAGTGTGACTGTTTGAGGTTGTGGACAGGTGTCTTTTATACTGATAACAAGTTCAAACAGGTGCCATTAATACGAGTAACGAGTTGAGGACAGAGGAGCCTCTTAAAGAAGTTGTTACAGGTCTGTGAGAGCCAGAAATCTTGCTTGTTTGTAGGTGACCAAATACTTATTTTCCACCATAATTTGCAAATAAATTCATTAAAAATCCTACAATATGATTTTCTGGATTTTTTTCTCATTTCGTCTGTCATAGTTGAAGTGTACCTATGATGAAAATTACAGGCCTCGTCTTTTTAAGTGGGAGAACTTGCACAATTGGTGGCTGACTAAATACTTTTTTGCCCCACTGTATATTTGTATACTCTCCGGACTAAGTGTCCATATTTTTAATAAAACAACTGAACACTGAACAAAACAACAACGTGAATAAATGAAGAAAAAAAAAACGAAACAGTCCTGTAAGCTGATGAAGAAACACTAAACAGAAAATAATCATTGTGGGAAAAGGCTACCTAAGTATGATTCTCAATCAGAGACAATGAACGACACCTGCCTCTGATTGAGAACCATACTAGGCCAAACACGTAGAAAATATAACATAGAAAAAAGAACATAGACAACCCACCCCAACTCACGCCCTGGCCAACCTAACACAAAGACATACAAATAAACTAAGGTCAGAACGTGACAGTATGTAAAATAAACAACATGAATTCAGTGTCTTAAAACGCAAATAAATCCAATACAATTGGAAATCATCAGCATGGTAATGAAGAAAATAGCAAAGGCTGGATATTTCCCAAATACATTGTTTATTCTTTTTATGTTGCTGCGATATTTACATGAAAGAAATGTGAACACTATATGGATGTTGACCTTGGGATGTTTAAAGGGACAACTACATAATGAGTTATCACGTGATAACTAAGTAATATATTAACCAATGGAAGTTAAAAATATATTTTTGTATTTTTTATAAAAAAAACGAATAAAAAACCAAACCCAGTTCAGAACGATTGCCTTTTTGAGTGAACTTTGGAAATAGCTGCCCTGTGGAAGTCCTTCATCCAAATCTTGTTGAATGCATGACCTGAAACAATCAGAAAACAATTACGAAAAACTATTTATATTTTGGCATCTTAAAAGGTAGAAATTGGGTTATGCCGAATATGGCAATTCCAATCAGTGTTTCAAAATGTTGTTCCAAAATGAATTATTGTTTATATATAAAAAAAAATGCTGGGTTAAAAATAATCAAATTTGGGTAATTTCGACGACCCAGCCCTGGGTCAATTATTGGCCAAACACAGCATTGAGTTAATTCAACCGTGCTTCTAACCCAGAGCCTTTAGGTTGAGCACTTGGCCCAACTGCTGGGTAAATTAGACTGTATTGCTGGGTTATACAACCCAGTGTGTTGGGTTGTGACAAACACAGCACATTGGGTTGGGAGATTAACCCAGCAGCTGAGTAATTAATAGAGCGCCGGTTATTTAATCAAATCAATTAACTCATCAGTTTGTTGTGGCACTAACTGATGGATGTATGGGGCACTTGTTTATGGCTCTATCACTTCCTAAGTGTCAAAGAAAATGAAACAAAAGATAACTATATTTTAGATATCACATCTTAATCATCTAATTGGACTGTGTTCTATATACGTCCACGGTCTTGGCAAAATTACCCTATTGTGTATAACGTCATATCTAGGGCTTTCTTAATTAGCGGTGTGTTGCTTAGGGCTGTCCCAAGTTGATAACTACATGATAAGTCTACAGCTGGAAGGTACCAGCTTCTTAGAGTACAGGGATGACCTATGGACCTCTGTGGAGAAACTGGTGAGCACTGTAGCTGTAGACCTCAGTAGGCCTCAGGTAAAATGTTCAACTTTACTAAGGCTGGTATTTGCTCGAACCCTTTGATCCTAGCATAAATCTTTGTTAAATGTTCCTTTGTACATGTGTGTTTATGCTTACACAAGCGCACATGCCAAGGGAAAGAAAACCAAGTATCCTGGTAGGCTGCAACCTGTTCAGAATGAGTCTGACGTCATCAGATAATTTCCATGTAAATGCCCGGAGGTCAGTAAGAATTGATGCCGACCTCACGACCTATGTTAAGGGGATCTGTTGGAGTTTTACTACATGTCAATGTGTCTTACACCACTTTAGTGGTGATAGATATGAAGGAGTCCATTTCATAGCCATGTTAACCTCACGACGGAAGTACTCTATAATCACTGAACCAGTTGTACGCGGTGTGATCATGGTTCGTGACTTCTAATAACTTTCCTCCAGAACGGAGGGTTCTATTTATTAGTGACGTGTGTTAACCATCAGAAGAGTGTTCTGGAGATTCCCTTATACGTGTTGCAATCTGAGTGACTACTAACTCCTCTGTAGCTGTTATCAATAGCAATTTGATTTGTGAGGTCTCTAACCTTCTTACTGATTGTGGTTGGACTGACTGGCATTGGTACTGGTTATCCTACTGATTTATTTTGAAATGCTATCCTACCGGAACACAAGCTTAGAGCATTTTACTAGTTGCATTGTAGTTGAAACTACACAAGGCAAGGAATGATTATTGTTGCCATTTGTTTTAGAGGTGTGGTACACCCCAGTGATATCTTTGATGTTTTCTAAGGTTATCCCCGTCGAGGGGCCTGTCCACTCTTCTCTTGGGGAAGTTTACAACTAGATTTGTTTCCTGCTCTGGCGGCCTCGTACTGTGTTGCACGTAGTCTCGACCCCCTCCACCGGCCTCGATGACGAGGATATCTGCATGTGATATCGCAAAGTGTTTCACCAGTGGGAGTCATCGAGTCAGTTGCGGGACTGACACCGTTAGTGTCATTGTAAGGAGTGACAGTCCCCCACAAAGCGGAAAATGTATCATCGGAAGCAGAGTACACACTGCACGTTGATACTTTTATTCTTGAGACGGCCACAGTGTTTGCGGAAGTGTCTGAATGGCAAGAGAAATTAATCTCAACTACAGTATTGCACGACTCGAAGGAGTCATTCACAGAGACTGCTGGCTTGAAATAATGGTCAATCTGGTTTACTGATGGAATGTGTTGAGATATCGTAATATCTCCTTGGATTGGATTCTGCACCAAGAGGTTTTCGAAAACGTCTTTTTCCCAATGGGTGCTGTCGACAGATAGCCCTCGTGGATGACTGCATTGCAGCTAACGTTAGGAGAAGTGTGTTCAGTGGAGAAGGCACTGTGACCTGTGATCATACATGGTTGGTATTCCAATCCATCAGTAGGAGTAAACGATCCATCAAGTCTTCTCCGAGTAACGGGTTCATATTCGAGGCTGATAACATACACAGGGTGAACAAGTGATATGTCCTAGAAGTGTAGTTTCGCATGAGTCTCAATGTGAGAGGCTAGGTAGTCTGAGTGAAACCTCAAAGTGTAGTGTAAAACATTTTGACAACTTATCTACAGTATTTCACTTTTTAATGTGTATAGTATTGCTTACTAGGTGTTGTCCAATCAATGTTGTAACCACTCCCTCTTCTAATTAGGGCTGATTTGAAAAAGCTGTTCAAAACAGAACGTTGTATTAGAATTTCTTTGTACTCCCTGAATTTCTTTGTACTCCATGCAACCGAAACGCGTCGGATTTTTAAAACTTTGTTTCTATTGAACATGCCATACAAATAAAGGCATTTTAATTAATTATATGAGGCGTTCCTTGGTCCTCCTTTGTTTTTGATAACCAATTTACCCCTTTTATCAAAGAGCACCTTCTGTCTACCAAAATCTACTATTGTATACCAGAGCAGTGCTCCCCTTCCTCCGCTTTTTTTCTGTAGTGTCGC
The DNA here is from genome assembly GCF_045791955.1 of Oncorhynchus clarkii lewisi. Classification (NCBI taxonomy): domain Eukaryota; kingdom Metazoa; phylum Chordata; class Actinopteri; order Salmoniformes; family Salmonidae; genus Oncorhynchus; species Oncorhynchus clarkii. The sequence goes on from NC_092149.1 coordinate 39,931,929, forward strand.
ATCGTTCCCTTTTTAACCAATGTTTAGTTGGCTTCAAAGACCTTTTGAGATCATTGAACAATGTTTCAGAGATGAGAGATATTGTCGAGACGAATCAATTAGCGCATGACAGGTTAATCAGGACTGTTTCCAGGTATGGCCGTTTTCATTTGCGTTTAGTGGACATATTCCCCACAAAGTGGAGTACCGTAATTGCTGGACTATTAAGCGCACCTGAATATAAACCGGACCCACTGAATTATTAAAAAATATGTATTTTGTACATAAATAAGCTGCACATGTCTATAAGCCGCAGGTGCCTACCGGTACATTGAAACAAATGAACTTGGTCACTATCTTCCTCCTCCTGTGCACTGAAACCACTGAAGTCATCTCCTTCGGTGTCGGAGTTGAATAGCCTCAGAATTGCTTCATCCGATGTTGGATCGTTTTCATTGTCGCTCTCGTCACTTTCATCCGGAGGCAAATACACCGCTGAGCTCATGCTGCCCCTTCAACACGCAGCAGTCCAGCCTTTCGAAACCCGTTGATGATAGTGGATTTTTTGACAATGCTCCACGCTGTCAGGACCCACTGGCAGACTTGACCATAAGTTGCTCTTTGCATGCGTCCCGTTTTAGTGAAGGATTTCTCCCCACTTGTCATCCAAGCCTCCCACTGAACCAGGAGCGCCACCTTAAATGCACGATTTACACTGATGTCGAGTGGCTGCAAATACTTTGGGCCATCTGCTTTTCTTCCCTCTGAAAGCTTTTGTTGTCTTTTTTCCACTGAGTCAGTTCCTCACGCTGCTGTTTCCAACGTCTTATCATCGACTCATTAACCTCTAGCGTCGAGCAATCCCGTATCCGGGAGCGTAATCATAGCCTCAAGCTCATTAGCATAACGCAAGGTTAACTATTCATGAAAATCGCAAAATGAAATGAAATAAATATATTGGCTCACAAGCTTAGCCTTTTGTTAACAACACTGTCATCTCAGATTTTCTAAATATGCTTTTCAACCATAGCTATACAAGCATTTGTGTAAGAGTATTGATAGCTAGCATAGCATTAAGCCTAGCATTCAGCAGGCAACATTTTCACAAAAACAAGAAAAGCATTCAAATAAAATAATTTACCTTTGAAGAACTTCGGATGTTTTCAATGAGGAGACTCTCAGTTGGATAGCAAATGTTCAGTTTTTCCAAAAAGATTATTTGTGTAGGAGAAATCGCTCTGTTTTGTTCATCACATTTGACTAAGAAAAAAAAACGAAAGTTCAGTCATTACAACGCCTAACTTTTTTCCAAATTAACTCCATAATATCGACAGAAACATGGCAAACGTTGTTTAGAATCAATCCTCAAGGTGTTTTTCACATATCTATTCGATGATAAATCATTCGTGGCAGTTTGGTTTCTCCTCTGAACCAAATGGAAAAATGCACGCAGCTGGAGATAATGCACGCAGCACGCTATAATTTCGACGGAGGACACCAAGCGGGCACCTGGTAAATGTAGTCTCTTATGGTCAATCTTCCAATGATATGCCTACAAATACATCACAATGCTGCAGACACCTTGGGGAAACGACAGAAAGTGTAGGCTTATTCCTTGCGCATTCACAGCCATATAAGGAGACATTGGAACACAGCGCATTCAAAATCTGGGGCATTTCCTGTTTGAAATTTCATCTTGGTTTCGCCTGTAGCATCAGTTCTGTGGCACTCACAGATAATATCTTTGCAGTTTTGGAAACGTCAGAGTGTTTTCTTTCCAAAGCTGTCAATTATATGCATAGTCGCATCTTTTCGTGACAAAATATCTTGTTTAAAACGTTTTTTTATCCAAAAATTAAAAGAGCGCCCCCTATATCGAAGAAGTTAAGGCCAAGCTCCCGTGCAGCAGCTCTATTTCCTTTTCCAACAGCCAGATCGATCGCCTTCAACTTGAAAGCTGCATCTTATGCATTTCTCCGTGTCTTTGCCATGATGAGGGTGACAAAATTACTACCGTAATCAGAATGATGGGAAGTTTGAGCGCGCTCGATTTACGTCACATTATGTGACGGTGCTCAGTTTTTTGGCGGCATGAATCTTGTGAAAGCGGGAAAAATCCATAAATTAGCCGCGTCATTGTATAAACCGCGAGGTTCAAAGCGTGGGAATAAAGTAGCGGCTTATAGTCCGGAAATTACGGTAGTTGTTCGCAATGACGTGATGTTAAAGCAGATTGACTTATCGGGTTTTGAGTGGACTTGGCTTTTGCGATGCTTTTGATCTTTTTCTTTGCAACCTTTGTATCAGACTATAGACAAAGCCTGTGGGCTTGTTTCTTGATGGAGCGGGCCCTGGATAGGGTCTTGAGTGAGAGCGGGAGAATTTCGATTTTTAACGTCCTTGCTAAGGGTGTTAATTCCTGTTGTCTGGCGATTCCACGTCTAGTCCTAGTGACTTATCTTTCTACCCTTTTCTCAAATTGTTCTCACTTTACTTCTCCACGTAGTAGAACTTCTAGAGAACATTCGTCTACATTTTGATCGTCCTTGAACCCTTTTTACCCTTGTGCTCTGACACTTTGTGTGGGTTGGGTGCAGTAATGTAGCGATCAGGTCGATTGTAACGATAGTCGTTTCGATGGCGACGTGCTTTACAGTTATTTCGACTGCGTTGGGTATTGGTATCATGGTTTCGTGGTAGAAATTGTTGTTGTGCATCATCTCTCAACACTCCAATACCTGACAATACCTGATAATCTAGTAGGAGTGCTCCTGGTCAAACTTCAAAACCGAGATATCAGGGCTCTTAGCGTTGCGTGCATTTGATGTCTCAAAAACTGTGCTTGCAAACTCTCTGAGTTGTAAGATACGCAAGCCAACGTGGGCTGCAGGGCCCAAGTAGGTAATGAAGGTGGGATACATGTTCATTCCGAGCTTGTTTGACAGTGTTAGCCAGTGAGCTGTCGTGTTTCCGAGTGGCAGAACCACTGAATTCTAATTTCAAAGCTGTGGCAAGTTTAGTGTAGTCGTTTTGCACGTGTTGCTGTTGTAGATGAATGAACCTTGTCACGTGTCCATTCGACATTTGCTTCAATAGGTAAAGCTTGTCAGAACCCGTAGCGTTCGGGTAGCCATCCAAAGCGTCCTCTATGTCTGCTAGGAATCTCTGTGTCGTTTGGCTGACCTGGAACAGGGTCAAAGGTGTCAGGGGGCGGAGAGGGTTGGCTTCATCCCGTGGGGAAATTGGGAAGCCAAGCTTTGGCTTTGTTGGCGAGGAGGCTCCAAATTAAACTTTAAGAACAAATTCTTATTTACAAGGACAGCCTACTCCTTCCTCCCTGTTGGGGGATTGAACCCCAGTCTCCCGCATGCCTGCAATATGGAAGACTATCAAATGCTTCTCAAAGATGCCCTCTGGTGGTCAAACTAGAAAAAATGTCTGACAAATAGATAACATGCCACAGAATGCTGCTGCCGCAGTATGACACAACTTTTAAAGGAGGAACCACTGTAAGTGTTGTATGGTAGTAAAACATATATTTTACCTGAGATTAACAAATAAAAAATATAATAAATAAGATTCCTGTTGGGCTAGCATGAAGGCTTAATTAGCTACCATACTATTTGGTTAGGCTTGGAACAGAGAGAAAAATGGAGAGTAATGGAGGAAGATTTGCTCTGTCAGACCTACTGTATGTTCACAAATATTCATGACAGCACTGAATAGATCTATTAATCTCTCTATTTCACTCTTTCATCTGGCACATCAATTGTCTTCCCAATCATTTGCTGAAGTTGAGGGTTAGATAATGAACAGAATTAATCTCTTCAGTACTTTTGCCTTTGGCTCAACTTCTGAAATTATGTTTTTGCTTTGGAAGTGGTTTTGTAATGAGATGTATTATAAGCCTTTCTTTCAGACTATGACCATGTTTTCTTACAGAGAGCTACTGTAGCATTAATCTATGTTGTGTAAAATTCACTAAGGGAGGACAGACCAGATTTGAAAGGAGGGAGAAAGTGGGTGCTAATCCTTGGAGTGTTGAAATTGTGCGTACTATAAATAATTTGAAATCACAAAGGATTTTATTTGATTGTGGTTGTTAGTGTTTCCCTTGTGTGTTTAGAATGTTATTATGTATCTAAGGCAACGGCAAGAAGTAAAGAAGTAGTTAACACAATAATAGCTTAATACATTTATCTGGTAACAATTGTTTCCTGACTGATTTAGCATAAGGGCATACTTATGATTAGCTACAACCTAGTCCTCTAAGAGTTGCACATACACAAGTAATGAGGCATGATTGAATTTTGCACTTTTGGGACTATTACATTGGTTTCATTGTAACAGTGGACTTTTTAAAAATTATTTGTTATGGAAAGCTTAGATTCAGGAGTAAAAATGTGCTTAACAAGTCACATAACAAGTTGAATTGACTCACTCTGTGTGAATTAATAGCGTTTAACATAATATTTTAATGACTACCTCAACTCTGTACCCCACACATACAATTATCTGGAAGGTCCCTCAGTCGAGCATTGAATTTTAAACACAGATTCAACCACGAACACCAGGGAGGTTTTCCAATGCCTCTCTAAGGGCACCTATTGACATTGAATATCCCGTTAAGCGTGGTGAAGTTATTAATTACACTTTGGATGGTGTATCAAAACGCCCAGTCATTACAAAGATACAGGCCCCTTCCTAAATCAATTACCGGAGAGGAATGAAACCGCTTAGGGATTTCACCATGAGGCCAATGAGTTGAATGGCTGTGATAGGAGAAAACTCAGGATTGATCAACAACATTGCAGTTACTCTGCAAAACTAACCTAATCGACAGAGTGAAAGAAGGAAGCCTGTAAAGAATAAAAATATTCCAAAGCATGCATCCTGTTTGCCACAAGGTACTAAAGTAATACTGCAAATAAATGTAGTATCACTTTTCATATTTTCAAGCATGGTGGTGGCTGCAACATGTTATGGGTATTCTTGTCATCGGCAAGGACTAGAGAGTTGTTAAGGATAAAAAATAAACATAATATAGCTAAGCACAGGTAAAATCCTAGAGGAAAATAAGGTTCAGTCTGCTTTCCAACAGACACTGTTAGACAAATACACCTTTCAGCAGGACAATGACTTAAAGGCCAAATATACACTAGAGTTGCTTACCAAGACAACACGGAATGTTCTTGAGTGACCTAGTTAAATTTTTGATCTAAATCGGCTTGGAAATGTATGGCAAGATTTGAAAATGGCTGTCCAGCAATGATCAACAACCAACTTGACAGAGCTTGAACATTTTCTTAAATGATAATGTCCAAACATTGTACAATCTAGGTGTGCAAAGCTCTTAAAGACTTTTCCAGAAAGACACAGCTGTAATCACTGCCAAAGGGGATTCTAACATGTTTTGACTCAGGGGTGTGAATACTTATGTGAAATTAGACATTTCTGCATTTCAATTTCAATAAATGTGTAAAGAGTTCTAAAACATGTTTTCACTGTCATTCTGATGTTTTGTGTGTAGATGAGTGATACATATATACACTGCTCAAAAAAATAAAGGGAACACTTAAACAACACAATGTAACCCCAAGTCAATCACACTTCTGTGAAATCAAACTGTCCACTTTGGAAGCAACACTGATTGACAATACATTTCACATGCTGTTGTGCAAATGGAATAGACAACAGGTGGAAATTATAAGCAATTAGCAAGACACCCCCAATAAAGGAGTGGTTCTGCAGGTGGTGACCACAGACCACTTCTCAGTTCCTATGCTTCCTGGCTGATGTTTTGGTTACTTTTGAATGCTGGCGTCGCTTTCCCTCTAGTGTTAGCATGAGACGGAGTCTACAACCCACACAAGTGGCTCAGGTGGTGCAGTTCATCCAGGATGGCACATCAATGCGAGCTGTGGCAAGAAGGTTTGCTGTGTCTGTCAGCGTAGTGTCCAGAGCATGGATGCGCTACCAGGAGACACGCCAGTACATCAGGAGACATGGAGGAGGCCGTAGGAGGGCAACAACCCAGCAGCAGGGCCGCTACCTCCGCCATTGTGCAAGGAGGAGCACTGCCAGAGCCCTGCAAAATGACCTCCAGCAGGCCACAAATGTGTATGTGTCTGCTCAAACGGTCAGAAACAGACTCCATTAAGGTTGGTATGAGGGCCCGACGTACACAGGTGGGGGTTGTGCTTACAGCCCAACACTGTGCAGGACGTTTGGCATTTGCCAGAGAACACCATGATTTTGGCAAATTCGCCACTGGCGCCCTGTGCTCTTCACAGATGAAAGCAGGTTCACACTGAGCACATGTGACATGTGAGTCTGGAGACGCCGTGGAGAACGTTCTGCTGCCTGCAATATCCTCCAGCATGACCGGTTTGGCGGTGGGTGTGCGGTGGCATTTTGGCGGTGGGTGTGCGGTGGGTGTGCGGTGGCATTTCTTTAGGGGGCCATACAGCCCTCCATGTGCTCGCCAGAGGTAGCCTGACTGCCATTAGGTACCGAGATGAGATCCTCAGACCCCTTGTGAGACCATATGCTGGTGCGGTTGGCCCTGGGTTCCTCCTAATGCAAGACAACGCTAGACCTCATGTGGCTGGAGTGTGTCAGCAATTCCTGCAAGAGGAAGGCATTGGTGCTATGGACTGGCCCGCCCGTTCCCCAGACCTGAATCCAATTGAGCACATCTGGGACATCATGTCTCGCTCCATCCACCAACACAGACTGTCCAGGAGTTGACGGATGCTTTAGTCCATGTCTGGGAGGAGATCCCTCAGGAGACCGCCACCACATCAGGAGCATGTCCGGGCGTTGTTGGGAGGTCATACAGGCACGTGGAGGCCACACACACTACTGAGCCTCATTTTGACTTGTTTTAAGGACATTACATCAAAGTTGGATCAGCCTGTAGTGTGGTTTTCCACTTTAATTTTGAGTGTGACTCCAAATCCAGACCTTCATGGGTTGATACATTTGATTTCCATTGATAGTTTTTGTGTGATTTTGTTGTCAACACATTCAGCTATGTAAAGAAAAAAGTATTTAATAATAATATTTCATTCATTCAGATCTAGGATGTGTTATTTTAGTGTTCCCTTTATTTTTTTGAGCATTGTATTTATACATTTAGAAATCAAATCAATCTTTGTCACATGCGCTGAATACAAGTGTAGACTTTACCGTGAAATGCTTACTTACAAGCCCTTGACCAATAGTGCAGTTCAAAGAGAGTTAAGAAAATATTTACCAAGTAGACTAAAATAAAAAGTAACAATAAGAATAACAATTGAGATTACGTCATCTGTGGATCTGTTGGTGCGGTATGCGAATTGGAGTGTGTCTAGGGTGTCCGGGAAGATGCTGTTGATTTGAGCCATGACCAGCCTTTCAAACCACTTCATGGCCACGTGAGTGCCATTGGGGGGGGGGGTAATCATTTAGGCAGGTTACCTTCGCTTACTTGGGCACAGGAACTATGGTGTTCTGCTTGAAACGTAGGTATTACAGACTCAGGTTGAAAATGTCAGTGAAGACTGACAGTTGGTCCACGCAAGCTTTGAGTACACGTCCTGGTAATCCGTCTGGCCCAGCGACTTAGCGACTTTGTGAATGTTGACCTGTTTAAAGGTTTTGTTCACATTGGCTACAGAGGGCTTTATCACACAGTTATCCAGAACAGCTAGTGCTCTCGTGCATGCTTCAGTGTTGCTTGCCTTGAAGCGAGCATAAAAGGCATTTAGCTCGTCTGGTAAGCTCGCGTCACTGGGCAGTTTACGTCTGGGTTTCCCTTTTTAATCCGAAAATCGTTTTCAAGCCCTGCCACATCTGATGAGTGTCAGAGCCGGTGTAGTAGGATTCAATTTTCATCCTGTATTGACGTTTTCTTTGATGGTTCGTCTGAAGGCATAGCAGGATTTATTATAAACATTTGGATTAGTCTCCCACTCCTTGAAAGCGGCAGCTCTAGCATTTAGCTCGATGCGGATGTTGCCTGTAACCCATAGCTTCTGGTTGGGATATGTACGTACAGTCACTGTGGAGACGATCGATGAAGCCGATGACTGAGGTGGTGTACTCCTCAATGCAATTGGATGAATCCCAGAACATATTCCAGTCTGTGCTAGCAAAACAGTCCTGTAGTGTAGCATCCGTGTCATCTGACCACTTCCGTATTGAGCGAGTCACTGGTACTTCCTGCTTTAGTTTTTGTTTGTAAGCAGGAATCAGGAGGATGGAATTATGGTCAGATTTGCCAAATGGAGGGCGGAGATGGCTTTGTATGCATCTCTTTGTGTGGAGTAAAGGTTGTGTAGGATTTATTTTTCTCTGGTTGCACATGTGACATGCTGGTAAATATTTGGTTAAACTGATTTAAGTTTGCCTGCATTAAAGTCCCTGGCCACTAGGAGCGACACTTCTGGGTGAGCATTTTCTTCTGTTCTTATGGCCTTATAGATTTGGTTGAGAGCGGTCTTGGTGCCAGCTTTCTTCTGTGGTGGTAAATAGACGGCTACGAATAATATTGATGAGAACTCTCTTGGTAGATAGTGTGGTCGACAGTTTATCATGAGGTACTCTGCCTCAGGTTAGCAATACCTTGAGACTTCTTTAATATTTGACATCGCACACCAGCTATTTTTGACAAATAGACACACACCCCCACCCCTCATCTTACTAGAGATAGTGTCCCTGTTCTGCCGGTGCATGGAAAATCCCGCTCACTCTATATTGTCCTTGTATCGTCGTTCAGCCACGTCTCGGTGAAACATAAGATGTTAGTTTTTTATGTCCCGTTGGTAGGATAATCTTAATTGTTGGTCATCAATTTTATTTTCCAATGATTGCACGTTAGCAAGAAGAACGGATAGCAGTGGGAGTTTACTCACTCGCCGACGGATTCTCAGAAGGCTGCCCGATCTGCAGACCCTTTTCCTGCGCCTTTTCTTCACAAATAAGGTGTGGATTTGTGGCTGTTCCAGTGAATGCAGGATATCCTCGTCAGACTGGTTAAAGGAAAAAGTTTCTTGCAGTCCGCGGTGAGTAATCGCTGTTCTCATGTCTAGAAGTTATTTTCAGTCATAAGAGATGGTAGCAGCAACATTATGTACACAATAAGTATAAAAAAAATAAGTTACACAAAACGCTAAAAAACTAACAAAATAGCACTATTGGTTGGGAGAATGTAAAACATCAGCCATGTTTTTTGGGACCATCTTGTTGATATAGGCTGTAACATCAACATGTGGAATAAGTCAAGGTGTATGAATACTTTCTGAATGCACTGTATTTGATCCAGGTTATGTATGTACTGTAACATGTTTTTGTGTGTGACGGGATGTTTGAAGGCATTGCCAGCAGATGATTTGAATACGTGAAGGACTTCAGTCTTCAGTGCTGTCGTGTCTTTGGCAACATTAAACTGAAGACTGTTTAGTTTATCAAATCAATTCCCTGTAATTATTATGACGTGATTAACTAATCAGGTAGATATATAATTAACTAGGAAGTCAGGGCACCAATGAAAATATTCAGATTACAAAGTTATAATTTTCCAAATATAACTTTCAGATATTTTAATAGTCTTCTAATTAATCTACAGTCGTCTAATTAGTCTTCTAATGAATGAATTATTCTTTACCTCACATTAGTCTTATTCCAATCGTTGTAAAATGATGGTTATCTGCATGAACCCAGTCTTCACTATGAGTCATCCATACATCAATTGTCGCAATCATTTATTTGTTAACTAACTAAATAATCACAGAAATGCACAAACAAACAAGTAGATTTGGTTACAAGGAAACTATAGGGGATTTTCCCTAGAGGGATAAACCAGTATCACAGCTTGGTGGACAAAAGGGAAGTGGGGGTCGACTGAGATAAAAGACACTACAAAGTTGATAATTATAACAATTGAAATGCTAATCCTTTGCACATGAACGCTCACTCATTGGGGAATAATTGCAACCATTATATATATTTACACTCAGTGTGTCGTCGGGATCTCTGTTGGAAAGTTTGTTTCTGTTGGAGAGTTTGTCCGCCCTTTCTCTCTCTCTGCCGTGGATAGAATGGATAGTTCAGAGTAACATTCAGCAATGTTATAGAATAGATGTTTCGGCGGTTGTCGGTCTTCACGTTCAATGGTACCGTATTCCTAGCTGCAGACTAGTAATTAGTATCAAAGATTTGTTCTTATTCTGTCGGTATCGATAGCCTCAGAGTTTAACCACGTGTTATGGTTAAGATTTCAGCAATCTACTCAAACCTTAGCCCTCTCGGTTATTGAGGTAAGTTGGTCTGGGCTCAAACCATAGCCCTCTCGTAATTGATGTAAGCTTGGTCTGAAGGGAATTCCTCCCGGTGGGGGTTATATTCGTAACAGCAGAAAGGGACTGTCCCATGACGCCAGATCAATTTCTGTGCCCATGGGACGAGCCAATGCTTTAGTTAAACTCCAAAGGGGAATTGGAGTTTCCTTCATTAAACAGTTTAAAATCACATTACATAATTTCACAAATAGTTTAATCTTTACTCACTAATTTTATACAACAATTAGATGCAAGCCTCACAACTGAGACTCTTGTATAAACAGGGTTATGGTAATGTGGCTGTATTGTCTCTCATGAGTTGTACAAAATGAACCAGTTTGTAGCTGGCTACTTCACTCACCATTTAAACATTCTCCAGAACATGAATATTGTTCAGTTATCAAGTTCTGCGAGGTGGAAGAAGTTCCTTTGTTCTCTCTATGAAAACCCACTCTCTCTTATACTCTGGCCATGAGGAGAGAACTCCTCGAGGAATTTATGACCTGCCTAACAGAGCCTGGTGTAGGGGAGGAGAGAGAGGGGGATGGTGCTCGCTGTACCCAAAGAGGGCAATGTCATGACAGTGCTTTGTTGTTCTCTTTCCAGGCGCATTGTGAAGCTCTTCGAAGCAGATATTTTGTGACATTGAAGCATGTGAGCTTGTTTTCTGTAAAAACAAAGTACTCTTGATGGTGAACAATATGGAAATAAGGATCAAACACCTCTGCGGTGTAGAAGGTAGAGATAAACAAACATCGTCCGAGAACTACAAGCAAGCAGAAGATTGCATCCTGTCTTTCATGCTAGGGTGGAGGGAGGTGGGGAAGGGGAGGATGGGGAAAGGTGGAGGTGGGCTATGATAAATACTCTTGCCATCTATGGTAGTAAATCAGGTTCTGAGCTCTTTAGTGCTGAGACGTCCATTAATAGAAGAGATGAGGCTGGCGAATACCAAGGGAAATAAAATAACAATTTTATTCACCCACGTTACTCTAAAAGACAAAGTTGGCATTATGCAATATGATCATGGAATGTGATGTAAAGGCAGCATTTATGTTTTGTGATTCAAATCATGTTGAATGAAAACGTACAGCGGCACAGACAATGTCACCTTTAAAGCGAATGTGTGAATGGGTTTGTTTCAGTGAAAGCAGAGCAAACATGACGAAGAAAATGTCCAAACAAGAAAATGGCTGTGCATTTCTAGCCAATGACCACAGCTCACTCCCTCACGTAGTAGAGAGCTGAAGGTTACTGCAGACGGACGCTCAGAAAAAGAAACTCCTCTGAGATCTGAAATCCCAGGTGACCTTCTGAGGAAATGTGCAGTGTGCAGGATGAAAATGAAGAAGAGCATTAAGGCCGGTCAGCATAACATGTGAGCTGGTCACACAGCCACGGTGTCACGACTTCCGCTGAAGTTGGCTCCCCTGCCTGTTCGGGCGGTGCTCGGCGGTCGTCGGCACCATCCTACTAGCCGCTACCGATCCCTTTTTCATTTGTCTGTTGGTTTTCTCTTATTAGTTTCGCCTGTGTGTATTTTGGTTTAATTAGCTTCCCTATATGTAGAAGTTTGACCCGCCCTTGTTTTGTGCTGGATTGTTTTTTGTTACTCTGTTGGTTGTGGTTTCATGTTTGTATTCTCCGGACTGTTTGGTCCTGTGTTTGGGCTGGTCTGTTTATGCGCCCTGTATGTTGGCGTGACCGTTTTTTGCCGGAGAATAAATTACTATTTACCAAACCCTGCTCTCTGTGCCTGACTTCAACCCACCACTCCTAGTAGGCTGTGACACACGGACAAATAGAAACAGCACAGCCAGTACAGCAAGCACCCGGTAATCCCTGAAGCCCTTTCCTGCTGTCAATGACCAAAAGTGCCCTCTTTGGCCTTGGCTGTAGTGTTATTAATATTGTTCATAATTTCATAATTAATACAGTTGGGTTTTTTTTACGATGAAAATCCAGTGTTTCCATGTTTAACAGTTTTGTCATATTTCAGTCTTCTGTGCTGTGTATAAACTGTAATATTGGGATTCAAACTCAAAATTGTATAAATGTCACCTCTATATCTAACATGGTACAGGTGCCCATAACCATGTGTGAGGTGTATACTTTTGTTTGAAAGTGGATTTGTTTAAGACTACCAAGAGTCACTCTGTTTGCCTCTGATTTAGCTCACTGCAGTAAAATGTTTTTAAGAGTCTGAGGCAAAAGCATCTATTGATCCAAATGTTTTCAGAACTCTCTTATCGCTCCCATTTCTTGATATGTTTACGAGTCCCTCTCTTCCACCCTTGATGTTGGAGAGGAACAAAGCCTTGTTGTCGGGGTCAAATAGAGAGAGGCTTCAGAGAATTTAGATGGGAGGAGAAATGAAAAGGAAAAGTATCTTTGCCCTTCCGTTTCCCTTGCTCTGAGATTGCCCCTGTATTTATATATATTTTTTTCAATGGGAGCATCTCTCAGAATTATATTTTCACCACTGTTTGCTTTTACATCAATCCACTGTCTTTCTTTCCCCTCTTAACCTTATAAACCTCTCTCATTCGCTCTATTCATAGTTTCTCATACTACTCCTTAGTGTGTTATTTTTTTCTACTTCTACCCACCAGGGATCCCTCTCTCCCTCCCTTCTTGTCATTGTGGCATGCCTCAGATATCATCCTCCAGTACAGCCTGTGACCAGGGTCTGGGTCCTGCAGTGCTCCGTATGAGTTATGATGTGCTGGATCAGTTCTAATCTTGTTATGTATGTTCTTACGCCCTTGGGAGGATCAGCAGGGGATGAATGTGACTTTATCAGATTTCACAGGCTTTTGAATCATAATTCATAAAAGGACATAATGCATTATATATCTCTGTGTCTGAGTGTGTTACTGTGGGTGCATGTATGTGTGTGCTTGTGTGTGTGCGTGCATGCATGTGGGTGGGTGCACGTGGGTGTGTGCATGCATGGGTGTGTGTGTACTGTATATTCAGACGGTGGAGGAGTTATTGTATATGCCTGGATGTGGCTTTGAGTTACATGAAGATGATAACAGAATGCATGAACAGTAGATCAGTAGAGTTCTTTCTTTAGCAAGGACAACATGATAACAACACCCATTTACTCCTGGTGAACATAATTCAGTTCAGAAGATCATACATACACATAAACAAGCATGCATTCAGATTTTGTTTGTTGGTCCAGTACGCTTATTTCTTCCATCAGTTGATGAGACAGCATGTTTTGGGGGATGGGAGTTCTGTTTTTTGTAACATATTGCCAGGTGTGGAGCTAACACAAGCAGTAAATATATATTCTAAGTACTTACCATTCTCTCTATTTCATTTCTCTCTTTTATGTAACTGATCGCTGTTAATGTTATTCAGTGAAGATTGTTTTAAAGTACGAACATTATAGGTCAACAGTTCACTGCTTAAATAAAAGTAGGACAATGCACTTTTTCTCACAAGTGCAGCTTTTCTAACCTCAAAAAGTAATATCCTGGAATTATTTTGAATGGAACTTTGGGTTATTATTCTGGGTGCTGTTGAATATGTATAACCTGTAATAGACAGAATATGGATCATCTATCCCACTCTTTCAAGTCCATATTTATCAGCGAGATTGTCATGGAGATGGAATGAACCGGTGCAAATGTTTTATTTGAGGATTTTTGTAAGTCTCTAATGCCTATCTAAAAAAATATACAGAATGACATTCAAAATCAGTGAATGCCAAAGTGTTCCCTTCTATTTACTTGAAACTGATATTGTTCATTTGGCATAGAGATAAACAGGAGGAAACTTTGTTGACGCTAACATACATTCTAAAAAGTGTTTGTTAGTCAATGTATATGTCTAGCGAGTAAATATTTACATATTTAGTTTACAAGGAGAAAATGACTCTCAGCATGAATGTTAATGAGTGTAAATACTAGCGTTGGTTGGTTAGCTCAAATTATTTTGTACTCCCACAGCAATTTACAAAATATGGCAATAAATAATGTCACTCTAAGTAATGTCCCACATAACATGTTTAACTCACCTGTCATAATAAGACCTGTCGCGCATACTGTATCATCCAGTTATGAACTAAATAAATGTTGCTATGGCATTGCTGTTGACATACGGTATTCAGGCAGACTGTCAAGTCCTTCGTCCTTTTAAGTTTCCATGTTGAGGCTCAAAGTTGGTAACGAAGATGTTAATTCAAGCATTAAACCAGGCAAGCTATTATAGAAACCTATAATCCTCTCTTGTGAATTAATGAATAGGCTAGTATCAGGTGTCAAGCTCATATTAAAGGTGACAGAGAAAGTGTATAATCATCCAGTTGATAATGATAAGGGATGACATGTTCGGCTTTTCAGAAAAGCCAGATGAATGTTGTTTCATGCGAGGCAGTGGTTTCACCTTAAACATCGTGTGCTGTGTTTAAAGGCGAACCAGTAGAGGCTGTGTTGACCCCAGCTCTTTGCTGGGAAAATGAATTGGTGGAAGATGACATCAAATCATATTTTATTGGGCAAACACACATGGTTAGCAGATGTAATGCGATTGTAGCGAAATGCTTGTGCTTCTAGTAATATGTAACAAGTATCTATAAAAAAAAAAATTTGTGGCCAGGGAGTCTGAGTCTGTATGTTGGCAGCAGCCACTCTTTGTTAGTGATGGCTGTTTAACAGTCTGATGGCCTTGAGAGAGAAGTTGTTTTTCAGTCTCTCGGTCCCAGCTTTGATGCACCTTTACTGAACTCGCCTTCTGGATGATAGCGGGGTGAACAGGCAGTGGCTTGGGTGGTTGTTGTACTTGATGATCTTTTTGGCTATCCTGTGACATCAGGTGTTGTAGGTGTCCTGGAGGGCAGGTAGTTTTCCCCCTATGATGCGTTGTGCAGACCCCACTACCCTCTGGAGAGCCTTGCGGTTGTGGGCAGAGCAGTTGCCGTACCAGGCGGTGATACAGCCCGACAGGATGCTCTCGATTGTGCATCTGTAAAAGTTTGTGAGTGTTTTAGGTGACAAACCTCCTGAGGTTGAAGAGGCGCTGTTGCGGGTGGACCATTCAGTTTGTCTGTGATGTGTACGCTGAGGAACTTAAAACTTTCCTCTACTGTCCCGTCGATGTGGAAGGGGGGGTGCTCCCTCTGCTGTTACCTGAAGTCCACAATCATCTCCTTTGTTTTGTTGATGTTGAGTGAGGTTATTTTTCTGACACCACACTCTGAGGGCCCTCGCCGTCTCATTGTAGTGTCCTACCAATGTAGTGTCGTCTGCAAACTTGATGATTGAGTTGGAGGCATGCATGGCCATGCAGTCATGGGTGAACAAGGAGTACAGGAGACGGCCTTAGAACGCACCCTAGTGGGGTCCCTGTATTGAGGATCAGCAGGTTGGAGATGTTGTTTCCTACCCTCACCACCAGGGGGCGGCCCGTCAAAGTTCAGGACCCAGCTGCGCAGGGCAGGGTCGAGACCCAGGATCTCGAGCATAATGACGAGTTTAGAGGCTACTATGATGTTAAATGCTGAGCTGTAGTCAATGAACAACATTCTTACATAAACTTGCAGTCGGAAGTTTACATACACTTAGGTTGGAGTCAATAAAACAACATTTTTCAACCACTCCAAAAATGTCTTGTTAACAAACTATAGTTTTGGCAAGTCTCTTAGGACATCTACTTTGTGCATGACACAAGTAATTTTTCCAACAATTGTTTACAGACAGATTATTTAATGTATTATTCACTGTATCACAATTCCAGTGGGTCAAAAGTTTACATACTAAGTTGCTTGGAAAATTCCAGAAAATGATGTCATGGCTTTAGAAGCTTCTGATAGGTTAATTGACATAATTTGAGTCAATTGGAGGTGTATCTGTGGATGTATTTCAAGGCCTACCTTCAAACTCAGTGCCTCTTTGCTTGACATCATGGGAAAATCAAAAGAAATCAGCCAAGACCTCAAAAACAATAGACTTCCACAAGTCAGGTTCATTCTTGGGAGCAATTTACAAACACCTGAAGGTACCACGCTCATCTGTACAAACATAGTACGCAAGTATAAACACCATGGGACCACGCAGCCGTCATACCGCTCAGGAAGGAGAAGTGTTCTGTCTCCTAGAGATGAACGTACTTTGGTGCGAAAAGTGCAAATCAATCCCAGAACAGCATCAAAGGACCTTGTGAAGATGCTGGAGGAAACAAGTACAAAAGTATCTATATCCACAGTAAAACGAGTCCTATATCGACATAACCTGAAATGCCGCTCAGCAAGGAAGAAGCCACTGCTCCAAACCCGCCCAAAAATAGCCAGACTATGGTTTGCGACTGCACATGGGGACAAAGAACATACTTTGTAGCAGATGTCCTCTGGTCTGATGAAACAAAAATAGAACTGTTTGGCCATAATGACCATCATTATGTTTGGAGGAAAAAGGGGGAGGCTTGCAAGCCGAAGAACACCATCCCAACCGTGAAGCACGGGGGTGGCAGCATCATGTTGTGGGGGTGCTTTGCTGCAGGAGGGACTGGTGCACTTCACAAAATAGATGGCTTCATGAGGGAGGAAAATTGTGTGGATATATTGAAGCAACATCTCAAGACATCAGTCAGGAAGTTAAAGCTTGGTCTCAAATGGGTCTTCCAAATGGACAATGACCCCAAGCATACTTCCAAAGTTGTGGCAAAATGGCTTAATTATTGGATTGGCCATCACAAAGCCCTGACCTCAACCCATAGAAAATGTGTGAGGCAGAACTGAAAAAGCATGTGCAAGGAAGGAGGCCTACAAACCTGACTCAGTTACACCAACTCTGTCAGGAGGAATGGGCCAAAATTCACCCAATTTATTGTGGGTGTCACGCGGGACTAGGTGGGTGCAGGAATCAGACGCAGAGAGAGTTCCACTGATGATAAGTGCTTTACTCAAAATAATAAGCCCAACAAATACAGGGCGCGGGACACACAACGAGACAACCCAAAAATCACAGGGTGCCAAGTTAAAGAAAATAGAATCCACCACTACCTAAAATGCACACACGTAACATGAAGACAATCCTGCACAAAACAAGGGCGTGTCTACCTACTAAATATAGGGAAGCTAATTAAACCAAACAGAAACACAGGTGAAACTAATAAGACAAAACAAACAGAAAAACGAAAAAGAGATCGGTGGCGGCTAGTAGGACGGTGACGACGACCGCCGAGCACCGTCCGAACAGGCAGGGGAGCCAACTTCGGCGGAAGTCGTGACAGTGGGAAGCTTTTGGAAGGCTACCTGAAATGTTTGACCCAAGTTAAACAATTTAAAGGCAATGTTTCCAAATACCTTTTCGGTCTATGTAAACTTCTGAGCCACTGGGAATGTGATGAAAGAAATAAAAGCTTAAATAAATCATTCTCTCTACTATTATTCTGACATTTCACATTCTTAAAATAAAGTGGTCATCCTATCTGACCTAAGACAGGGAATCTTTTCCAGGAAATGTCAGAAATGGTGGCAAAACTGAGTTTAAATGTATTTGGCTAAGGTGTATGTAAACTTCTTAATCAACTGTAGGTAGGCCTTGCAAAAGTGTTCATCCCCCTTGGCATTTTTCCTATTTTGTTGCATTACAACCTGTAGTTTAAATTGATTTTTATTTTGGGTTTCATGTAATGGACATACACAAAATAGTTTGAATTGGTGAAGTGAAATACATTTTTTTTTACTTGTTTAAAAAATTCAAAAAATTATAAAATGGAAAATTGGTGTTTGCATATGTATTCACCCTCTTTACTATGATGCCCCTAAATAAGATCTGGCGCAACCTTCAGAAGTCACATAATTAGTTTAATAAATTCCACCTTATTGTAATCCAAGTGTCACATGATCTCAGTATATATATACACCTGTTCTGAAAGGCCCCAGAATCTGCAGCACCATTAAGCAAGGGGCACCACCAAGCAAGCGGCACCATGAAGACCAAGGTGCTCTCCAAACAGGTCAGGGACAAAGTTGTGGAGAAGTGCATTTCAGGGTTGGATTATAAAAAAATATCAGAAACTTTGAACATCCCACGGAGCACCATTAAAATTATTTTTAAAAATGGAAAGACTATTGCACCACAACAAACAACACACCAAAACTCACGGACCAGGCAAGGAGGGCATTAATCAGAGAGGCAACAAAGAGTCCAAAGATAACCCTGAAGGAACTGCAAAGCTCCACAGCGGAGATTGGAGTATCTGTCCATAGGACCACTTTAGGCCATACACTCCACAGAGTTGGGCTTTACGGTAGATTGGCCAGAAAAAAGGCCATTGCTTAAAGAAAGAAATAAGCAAACACGTTTGATGTTCGCCAAAAGGCATGTGGGGGACTCCCCAAACATATGGAAGAAGGTACTCTGGTCAGATGAGAATAAAATGTAGCTTTTTGGCCATCAAGGAAAACGCTATGTATGGCACAAACTCAACACCTCTCATCACCTAGAGAACACCATCCCCACAGTGAAACATGGTGGTGGCAGTATCATGCTGTGGGGATGTTTTTCATTGGCAGGGACTGAGAAACTGGTCAGAATTGAAGGAATGATGGATGGAGCTAAATAGGGAAATTTTTGAGGAAAACCTCTTACAGTCTTCCAGAGATTTGAGACTGGGACGGAGGTTCACCTTCCAGCAGGACAATGAACCTAAGCATACTCCTAAGCAACACTGTGGTTTAAGGGGAAACATTTAAGTGTCTTGATATGGCCTAGTCAAATCCCAGACCTCAATCCAATTGAGAATCTGTAGTATGACTTAAAGATTGCTGTACACCGGCGGGAACCCATCCAACTTGAAGGAGCTGGAGCAGTTGTGACAAGCTTATAGAGGCATACCTCAAGAGGCTTGCAGCTGTAATTGCTGCAAAAGGTGGCTCTACAAAGTATTGACTTTGGGGGTGTGAATAGTTATGCACTCTCAAGTTCTGTTTTTTTGTTTTATTTCTTGTTTGTTTCACAATAAAAAATATTTTGCAGTTTGAAGTGGTAGGCATGTTGTGTAAATCAAGTGATACAAACCCCCCTAAAATCTATTTTAATTCCAGGTTGTAAGGCAACAAAATAGGAAAAATGGGGGGTGAATAATTTTGCAAGCCACTGTATTCTTCTTGTCCAGATGGTATAGGGCAGTGTGCAGTTTGATGGCAATTGCGTCGTCTGTGGACCTATTGGGGAGATATGCAAATTGGAGTGGGTCTAGGGTATCAGGTAAGGTAGAGGTGATTTGATCCTTGACTACTCTCTCAAATCACTTCATGATGACAGAAGTGAGTGCTATGGGGCGATAGTCATTTAGTTCAGTTACCTTAACTTTCTTGGGAACAGGAACAATTGTTGCGATCTGGAAGCATGTGGACTGGGATTTATTGATTATGTCCTGTGACAGACCAGTTGGTTTGGTTAAGATGTTTACACAGATCAGAGTAGGATTAGCTCGTTTCAAAGGTGTTTATTTAAATAATAAATCATAATAAAAGGATAGGTCTCCCCCATGAGATCCTCTCTGGGATACTGTCTTCTTGGCTCCGGGTCCTGTCGTGCACAAAAACTGAACTCCCTCCTTTTAGCTTGGGCACCGTGTCCAACTATACTGAAGTCACCTTTCTTCCCGCGGTCCCTCTCCTTGTGTGCTGCCCTTCTGGCAGTTTTATGGGACTCATACAACTGGTGAGCAATCAGCCCTTGATTACTCACCAACCACAATCAGCCCCAATTAGTCCTGGCCGAGAGCCCATCGAGACCTGTCACGTCCAGCAGAGGGAGCCATTGCCTCGTGATGTAGTCTCCATCTGCCACCAGGCCTCGACGAGTCTCCCCCTGGTGGCTGACCTGCTGTAGGCCACGGTCCGTAAACACAACACCCAGCTGGTCTGCGCATGCTCTGAGTATGCAGCTAGGAATGACATCTGGGCCGGCAGCCTTGCGAGGGTTAACACGTTTAAATGTTTAACTCATGTTGGCCACGGTGAAGGGGAGCCCATAGGCTTTGGTAGCTGGCCGTGTCTGTGGCATTGTATTGTTCTCAAATTGGGCAAAGAAGTTGTTTAATTTGTCTGGGAGAAAGACGTTGATGTCCGCGACAGAGCTGGTTTTCTTTTTGTAATCTGTGATTGACTGTAGACCCTGCCACATTCGTCTCGTGTTTGAGCCATTGAATTGTGACTCTACTTTGTCTCTATACTGATGCTTTGCTGTTTGATTGCCTGGTGGAGGGAATAGCTACACTGTTTGTATTTGGTCATGTTTCCAGTCGCCTTGCCATGATTAAAAGCGGTAGTTCATGCTATCAGTTTTGTGTGAATGCTGCCATCAATCCACGGTTTCTGGTTAGGGAAGATTTTAATACTCACAGTGGGTACAACATCACTGACATACTTGCTAATAAACTCGGTCAGAGTTAGACAGCGTATGCATCAATGTTATTGTCTGAGGCTACCCGGAACATATCCCAGTCCACGTGATTGAAGCAATCTTGAAGTGATGAATCCAATTGGTTAGACCAGCGTTGGATAGACCTGAGCATGGGTGTTTCCTGTTTTAGTTTCTGTCTATAGGCTGGGAGCAACAAAATTGAGTCATGGTCAGATTTGCCGAAGGGAGGGAGGGGCAGGGCTTTGTATGCATCGCGGAAGTTTGATTTGCAATGGTCCAGAATGTTACCAGCTCGTGTCACGCATTCGATGTGCTGGTAGAATTTAGGAAGCATTGTTCTCAGATAAGCTTCGTTGAAATCCCCAGCTACAATAAATGCAGCCTCAGGATATATGGTTTCCAGTTTACATAGAGTCCCGTGAAGTTCTTTCAGGGCTGTCGAGGTATCTGCTTTGGGGGTATACACAGCTGTGACTATAATCAAAAATAATTATCTTTAAATATAATGCGGTCGGTTATTTGATTGTAAGGAATTCTAGGTCAGGTGAACAAAATTATTTGAGTTCCTGTATGTTGTTATGATTACACCATGAGTCTTTAATCATAAGGCATACACCCCCACCCTTCTTCTTACCGCGATGCGTTAAGAAACTGCGTCAAAATCCTGCGGCGACTGCGTTGTTTTGGGTTGGCCTCTGGGATAAGATCCCATGTCCAGGGTGGAGGTCCGAACAAAGGATCCACTTCGGGAAAGTCGTATTCCTAGTCGTAATTTTGGTACGTTGACGTCACTTTTATTTCCAATAGTTCTTCCCGGCTGTATGTATTAACACTTGAGATTTTCTGGGCTAACAATGTAAGAAACAATACATAAAAACAAATTACTGCATAGTTTCCTAAGGACCTGAAGTGAGGCGACCATCTCTGTCTGCGCCATCACCCTGTCAAGAGTTCCAAGTAACTCGCTACTTCTAAAGAAATTCTTCACGCCGTGTGATAGGATTTCAAAGTAAATGGATAGAGCTCAAGGTTAGATTTGAACAGCATGTCCATCACTGAAGCATTCCCGTTTTCTAAAGTTGTCATATTTCACAGTCGGGGGGACTGTGAAATATGACAACTTTAGAAAACGGGAATGCTTCAGGGTTCAATCCTTAGACCTTTGCAACATCTTGAAGCGAGGTCAGTACTTGTTGTATGTCCGTGTCCATCAACCTTTCTGAATGAGCTACACATGCAGCACATGTTGCCAGTGCTTTAACTCAATGAGAATCAAGGAACATTGTGCATCAGTTGAGACAGTGGACTGCACATTCCTCCCTTCCATCATTATTTCTCCATTCTCTCAATCTTGCTGTTCTTGTACTTGTAGTCCTGCCGGCAAGCTGTGCATTCACTTTCATGTCCCCCCTGAAACAGACGGGCACGGTGGAGAGTGTCAGGCAAAGCACTATGGCTGAGAGATGGGCTCGCCCACCACCTCCCAAAATATCTCACCACAGTCAGAGATGACACAGTGACAAATTGACTAAAAGTTTAACCTTGCGTCGTCCAACTCATATGTTTCGAGACTCCTTTTAAGAGGATTTATTAAATATGACAGCATCCGGGACAACAGTTAACTGTTTGAGTGTTTGTAGAAGGTTTGTTGAGAGTTTGATTGAATGAGCCTGTTATAGTGGTGTCAAAAGGTTATTATTTTTTTTTTGCTGAATTAAGTTGAACTGAATTTCATTGTATCGCATACATTTGTCTTTGCATATTTGATACCTCCAACTCTCTCATTGCATATTCAACACCTCCCCATTGTCAAGGATGGGTCAAAGGCAACCATATAAAATGGAGAACAATACGTGTCCCTACATAACATTAACTTGCAGAGACAACAGAAAGGAGAGGAGGAGATTTTGGTTGTACTAGACCACTCTCGGGCCTTTAGATGTAACGAGTACGCTGAGAGTCGGGAAGCAAGTACAGGAAGTGAGTGTTTTAATAAATAAACTAAACAATAAACATGAAAGACAAACAAAGCACCGTCATTAAACAGAGTCAACAACACCTGAGGAAAGAACCAGGTGGAGTGACAGATATAGGGAAGATAGTCAAGGAGGTGATGCAGTCCAGGTGAGTGTCATGAGGCGCTGGTGCGCTTGACAATGGTGACCGGTGTGGGGGATAATCGGCAGCCTGATGACCTAGAGGCCGGAGAGGGAGTATACGTGACATTAGATATGTGGCCACACCACCCCTCTCTACCCCTCTAACATAGGTGGCCAAGGGGGGGCCATATCTGTCACTTTTTATAATAGATATTTTTTGGAAACTAAACCAAGGGAAGAAAGATTACTGGCCATTGGCCAGTGGTTTCTCCCATCTGCATGTCAAGAAGTAACTGGACTGTATGTTTTTTCTTCTTTTGTAATGCAGTGGAAAAATGTAGTATAGTATCACTCAATCAGGTTTTGTAATACACTTCATATTCACTGAGTTACTGGAGAGGGCTTACAAAAGATGTCTCTCTTTGTGGGGCATATTTTTAGCAATAAGGCACGAGGAGGTGTGGTATATGTCTGAGAGTCACGTGTGTAACTATCCTCTCTTCCCTCGCTGCCCTCCCTCTTTCTGTCCCCTCTCCCATACTCTCTCTGTCTTTCTCCCTCCCACCGTCCATCCCAACGCGGATTGCACGCATACAGCCCTTAGCTGTGGTATATAGGCCGTATACCACAAACCCATGAGGTGTCTTATTGCTATTATAAACTGGTTACCAAAGTAATTAGAGCAGTAAAAATAAATGTTTTTACGGTCTGAAATACCACGGCTGATAGCCAATCAGCATTCAGGGCTCGAACCACCCAGTTTATAAATATCAATAATATGCATGTAAACCTCTCATGGCTCAAAGTGGAGGAGAGATTGACTTCATCACTACTTGTTTTTGTAAGAAGTGTTGATGTGCTGGATGCACAAGGTGTCTGTTTAAGGTACAAGCATACAACTCTGACACCCATGCATACCTCACAAGACATGCCACCAAAGGTCTCTTCACAATCCCAAGTAAAGAACAGACTATGGGTGGTACACAGTACTACATACTAGAGCCATGGCTACATGGAACTCTATTCAATATCAGGTTACTGATGCAAGCAGTATAAACAATACAATATCTCTCTTTGGCTGTCTGCCTTGGGGATCCTTAATAAAAACAAATACAAATACTGGAAGAAAGGAAAAACCCACACTCACTGAAGTGTTCCTTAAGTTTTGATGTCTTATTTTTTAGCAGCGTAGGTTAAAAAACTGAAGAAACTGTGTTTGGAGAACAACAGACATCCACCCATATGTATAGATGATAAGCTGTAGACCACACTATCTACCTAGAGAGTTTTCATCTGTATTTTTCGTAGCTGTCGACCTTCCATCACAGACCGATGCTGGAACTAAAACTGAGCTCAATGAGCTGTATACCGCCATAAGCAAACAGGAAAATGCCCATCCAGAGGCGGTGCTCCTAGTGCCGGGGACCAGAGGTGCAACCAGAGGAAAATAAATTCTACACCACCTTTACTTCACACACAGACATTCGTACAAAGCTCTCCCTCGCCCTCCATTTGGAAAATCTGACCATAATTCTATCCTCCTGATTCCTGCATACAAGCAAAAATTAAAGCAGGAGTGCTTTGCTAGCACAGACTGGAATATGTTCTGGGATTCTTCCGATGGCATTGAGGAGTACACCACATCAGTCACTGGCTTTATCAATAAGAAGCCATAGATTACAGACAACATTCACACTGAGCTAAAGGGTAGAACTTCCGCTTTCAAGGAGCGAGACACAAAACCAGAAGCTTATAATAAATTCCGCTATGCCCTCTGATGAAGCATTAAACAGGCATAATGTCAATACAGGACTAAGATTATATCCTACTACACCGGCTCCGGTGCTCGTCGGATGTGGCAGCGCTTGCAAACTATTACAGACTACAAAGGGAAACGCAGCCTAGAGCTGCCCAGTGACACAAGCCTACCAGACAAGCTAAATTGCTTCTATTCTTGCTTCGAGGCAAGTAGCACTGAAACATGCATGAGAGCATCAGCTGTTCCATTACTACTGTATGATCACGCGCTCCGCAGCCGATGTGAGTAATACCTTCAAACAGGTCCAAATTCACAAAGCCACAGGGCCAGACGGATTACCAGGACGTGTACTCCAAGCATACGCTGACCAACTGGCAAGTGTCTTGGTCAGCTTGGAGCACCAAGTCTAGATCCAAGATGCTTCGACCCCCACGCCATAAGTCTCCTGAACAGTTAATGAAATGGCTACCCAGACTATTTGCATTGACGACCCCCCTCAATTACCTCGACACCGGTGCCCCTGCCCATTGACGTTGACTCTGTACCGGTACCCCCTGTATGTAACCCCACTATTGTGATTTATTGCTGCTCTTTAATGATGTGTTATTCTTATCTCTTACTTTTTTGTTGTTGTTGGTATTTTCTTAAAACTGCATTGTTGGTTAAGAGCTTGTAAGTAAGCATTCCACTGTATTCGGCGCATGTAACAAATAACATTGGATTTGATTTGGCTGTAAGGCAGACTGTCTAAGAGTAAGATGTGAACTTGAATAATGCAGAAAATGGTTTATTGCGGTACACAGTAGTCTGAATTGGGGCAATAAGGACTCTACTCATATCCCACCAAAACTTTGACTGTTGTCGTAAGCTCATGGCTCAAATAAAGGTGGCTTCGAAAGTAATAGCTTCTTGCGTGGAATTTTGTGTCAGATTCACCTCACTTCATTGCAGACTATTTGTTAATATTATTTGCCTTTCATGAAGACATTAGTTAAACAATTCTCTCTTTGGCTGTCTACGATTAACATTCACATTCTCTTTGCCTTAATAAGAGATAAGAGTCGACTTCTCTGTAAGGCCTAGCTCCGCCAAGGCTGCAAATTCTGTTTGGTAGCTCGCAGAGTCCAATACAATTCTGAATGTAACCCCACTATTGTGATTTATTGCTGCTCTTTAATGATGTGTTATTCTTATCTCTTACTTTTTTGTTGTTGTTGGTATTTTCTTAAAACTGCATTGTTGGTTAAGAGCTTGTAAGTAAGCATTCCACTGTATTCGGCGCATGTAACAAATAACATTGGATTTGATTTGGCTGTAAGGCAGACTGTCTAAGAGTAAGATGTGAACTTGAATAATGCAGAAAATGGTTTATTGCGGTACACAGTAGTCTGAATTGGGGCAATAAGGACTCTACTCATATCCCACCAAAACTTTGACTGTTGTCGTAAGCTCATGGCTCAAATAAAGGTGGCTTCGAAAGTAATAGCTTCTTGCGTGGAATTTTGTGTCAGATTCACCTCACTTCATTGCAGACTATTTGTTAATATTATTTGCCTTTCATGAAGACATTAGTTAAACAATTCTCTCTTTGGCTGTCTACGATTAACATTCACATTCTCTTTGCCTTAATAAGAGATAAGAGTCGACTTCTCTGTAAGGCCTAGCTCCGCCAAGGCTGCAAATTCTGTTTGGTAGCTCGCAGAGTCCAATACAATTCTGAATGGAAAAACAGAGACCTTCGAGAACAAAGACAACAACCTTGATTATGTTGGTAAACAGGAAGGTCTCCTGGCATTGTTGTTGTAATCACGTTTATGGGGACAGACTTGATGGAGGACAGATGCTAGGTGAGGGGGGAGGAGGTTGTGTTGTCCTAATTACAAGGGGCTTTGGGGTTTGAGTTCTGGGTCTTAGTGGACTCATGTTTCATCAGTAATTATCCTCACCAACCTCAGCCTCACCTTGCTGCTGTAAATATCTAGACTGCTAGACTAGTCGTCCCTTTATTTCTAATGGCCATAGCAGGCTGATTAAATGCCTGTCTGTGTGTGTGTGTGTGCGTGCATCAGTGTGTTTGCACATCCATATTCTTTAAAAACACCTAACTTTCTCCTCACTTTCTCTTGGTGAAACATTACTTTTCAACCTTGTGCGATATACTACTGTATTTAGAAAATCAAGAAATGTTTCCCCCCTCCCTCTATCTCTTCCCCATTGAAAAAGGCTTGCCACTGGCATCTCCCCCTGTGAACTTGTATTTTAAAGCCCACTCAAACTGTTTACTCAAGCCAAGAAAACTACGTTTACATGCCGGATAGTAGCTTATATCCCACTTAAGGTCTTATTCGGGATAAGCTGTCTACATGCACCTTTCGTATCCCGCTCACGAGTATCCCTATAACCAGCATGAATAAACAGAATATTCCTAATTTATGTTCATATGGGAACTGAAATATGGACACTGACTGTAGGCCCATATTCTTTCACATGTAGCATAATATAATATTAACTCCTGCAGAATTATGCATTTATTGCAGTAAAATGATACAACAAATGTTAATTTTGTGTTGGGAACAGAAATATGATTTCTTTCTTTGAGCATCTCTTGAGAAAATGTGAATTTGTGTGTAATATCTTATCATTGACACATTCATGCAAGTATTTTAACCACATAAAATATGCACCTAAGACAAACTGAAGTCTTATCATATTCCTGTTCAATTGTTTTCTCAGCCTTTCTTTCCTTAAAACTGGTCAAACTAATGATATTTGGACATTTTGCACAGGACCAATATCCACTGTTTTGTAGTTATTGCGTTTTCTCCAAGGTCCCTACATTTTTTAAATAATTTAGAGATCTTAAATAGATTACTATAGATTATTATTCATTCTATCAACAATGTAAGGCATTATTCTGGTGAGCTCTACTGCATTTAGAATTCTGGGACAACAATAATTATGACACAAGGAAGCTGCATGTATCTAACTATAGTTGACAAACAAATGGCCTACCAAATGTCGTCAATTATAATATGGCTTACTAAATGTCGGAAATTATAAGCAGAAAGTTGTCTAAATTTTGGGTGAAAGTAGCCAGTAGGCTATACGGTCCAGTATGGAGTATCAGCAAAATAAATTATTTGTAACGTCTACTTCCAACACACACCCTCAAACACATATATCCCCTGAACGCAACTCACTTTCCAGCCTATCAAACACGTAGATCCCCTGAACGCAGCTCACTCTCCAGATCCCAATCACCTGAATTCGAATCACCTGTTCACACACCTGTATGTCATTATCACACACTATTTAGTTCAGTTCTTTCCACCCCATCACTGTGAGGTATTGTTTGTTTTGTGACACACGTCTTTCGGAGCTCTGTTTTTACCCGTGATTTACTTCTCCCGTGTATGGTAGTTTTTGCCTGCTCACTAACGACGCCTTTTGCCTATTCCCTGCCTGCCTATCGGATTTCCTGTTATCTACCTATTGCCTGATCTCCCGGACTATGTTATTATCCTTTTCCCTGCCTGTACTGTTGCCTTTTTGGACCCCCTGTGTATGACCTACTGCCTGCCCCTGGACCCAGCTACCTGCCTCCTCCTGTTGTCTTTTGCAATAAACACCTGCTGCGCCCTGCGCTTGAAACCAGCTCTCTGTCTCCCCTCGTGTTCATTACATTATTATGTAATTATGGTGGATAGAACTGCGCAGGTAGCCTACTTTTTGAAGTGATTTGTATTTATTATGGATTCCCATTAGCTGCTGCCAAGGCATTTTTGCTGGGGTCCAGCAAAAATAAAGAAGTTTTATACAATTTTAAAAACATTACAATACATTCAGACTGTGTGCCCTCAGGACACTACTCCACCACTACCACATATATACCGTCCAAAAGCCATGTGTACATGTGTGTATAGTGCGTATGCTGTTGTGTGTGTGTGTTTGCGCCTATGTTCGTGTTGCTTCACAGTCCCCGTTGTTCCATAAGGTGTTTTTTTTTATCTGTTTTTTAAATCTAATTTTACTGCTTGCATGAGTTACTTGATGTGGAATAGAGTTACATGTAGTCATGGCTCTATTTAGTACTGTGCATCTTCCATAGTCGGTTCTCGACATGGGGACTGTGAAGAGACCAATGGTGGCATGTCTTGTGGGGTATGCATGGGTGTCTGAGCTGTGCGCCAGTTGTTCAAACAGACAGCTCAGTGCATTCACCATGTCAATACCTCTCATAAATACAAGAAGTGATAAAGTCAATCTCCCAACCGCTTTGAGCCAGGAGAGATTGTGATAGGTGAGAATTGTCTGTTAATTGAATGATTAGAATATTCCGCCCTGAAACATATAATTGTATGGAATTGATTAGAATGTATAAAATCATAATCAATAAATGTGTAGTCCTAGTCAGAATTAGGGTAAAACAATATGTCTTTATGGTATTTTAAACACAGACTGTCTGAGCTTGGTGTCGACCTGACTAGAGATTTGGGAGAGAATGGGGAGTACGTCTCAAGGACAAGGTCACTATCTCTGTCGGCTGGGTAGTGAGAAAGACAGTGTGTGCGTAGCTGGACATGTGTGTGCGTCTGTTTGTGTGCATGTGTGTGTGGGTATGTGTGTATGTGCGTCTGTTTGTGTGTACTCTTGACTTTAGAACGTTCCGTGAATAAACCTTTTTGACTATTTTAGCTGTCTGTTTCATTCGACCAGGATCTTACAAATTCTGGTTTGCAGACTGAGAGTAATATAATTAAATTGGGTGATGTACCTGGAGAACATAATTATCTTATCAGATTGACATGCATATCATTAATATTAGCTCTCTGTGTACATCCAAGGGCCAGCTGTGCTGCCCTGTTCTGAACCAATTGCAATTTTCACAAGTCCTTTTTTTGTGGCACCTGACCACACGACTGAACAGTAGTCTGGGTTGTGACAAAACTACGGTCTGTAGGACCTGCATTGTTGACAGTGATGTCAAGAAGGTAGAGCAGTGCCTTGTCATAGACATACTTCTCCCCATCTTAGCTACTGTTGTATCAATATGTTTTGACCATGACAGTTCACCTCAACTTGCTCAATTTCTACATAATTTATTACAATATTTAGTCAAGGTTTAGAGTTTAGTGAATGATTTGTCCCAATACTTTTCATTTTAGAAATATTTATGACTAACTTATTCCTTGCCACCCACTCTGAAACTAACTGCAACTCTCTGTTATAGTTGCAGTCATTTTAGTTTTTTCCATCCATGTTGTCAGACCCCGGTGGCTTGTCATTGTTGATAGACAACAATAGTTTTTTCACCTCTTCCACACTCACTTTATAGAATTTAAAATTACAATGCTTGTCTTTTATAATTTGTTCAATTTATATGTGTAGTGTCAACATTTGTTGCTGGCATGTTATGCCTAAATTTGCTAATCTTGCCTATGAAAAAATCATTAAAGTACTTTCAAATTCCAATTTTATTTGTCACATGCACATGGTTAGCAGATGCTAATGCGAGTGTAGCGAAATGCTTGTGCTTCTAGTTCCAACCACGCAGTATCAGTTGGTTTTGTGATGAATGAGCAGTCTGTTTCAATGAATGATGGAGCTGAGTTTGCCTTTTTCCCCAGAATTTCATTAAAGGTGCTCCAAAGCTTTTTACAATAATTCCTATTTAATTTATCTTAGTTTCATAGAGTAGTTTCTTCTTTTTATTCAGTTTAGTCACATGATTTCTCAATTAGAAATAAGTTTGCCAATCAGTTGTGCAGCCAGACTTATTTGCCATTCCTTTTGCCTCATCATTCTCAACCATACAAGTTTTCAGTTTGTTTGACAATTAGATGATACAATACCCATTATATGCAAAACTTAGCCTGCAAAAAACAACAGTAAATGGGACAAGATGTTTAAAAGCAGCAGTATCCTGTCTAAGATCAGCATATCCCAGGCATCTTATCCAGGTTTCTCATAACCGTGATATATGCTTTTTCAGGTTATTGTTAACAGGATATGATGTTTTAATGTGTCAACTCAAAAACAGAATACTTGAGTATCTCAAATAATAATTGGATATTGGTGGGCATGTAAACGTTGTCAATGAGGCTAGCATCTGAAGAGAGGTTACTCAGATTAGGAGGGATATGTCATTGAGATCTTTAGTGCTTCTGTTCTATCATTAGCAGAAATGTGAATGATTCCTTTCTAAAAATTGGTTACATTATTTATTTACTCTAGTTATATTATTTGGCCGAAATGAATGACACAGTACTTATAAACACATTCAGGATAACTTACATGGCTTACAATTACATTTCAAAACACTTTATCATAACCCAAAGGGAACCTGAAGGATGAGTCAGGTTAATCAGTTCATGTACCCACCAATGGCGAACACAAATGCAAAAACATTTTTTTTCTTCTTGTCGCTGAGGTCGGGGTCATGGCATTACAGCATGCATTATCTCTGACCCTTGTGTGACATTACCCTTGTTTCTGTCTCATCCCTCCAGGTTCCTATATGCTGGTGAACTCTTCCCAGCATGCTGCAGGGCATCGTGCCCAGCTCCTGCTGCAGACGCTGAGTGAAAACGACACACACTGCGTCCAGTTCAGCTACTTCCTGTACAGCCGCGATGGCCACAGTCCAGGGGCACTGCGGGCGTACGTTCGGGTCAACGGCGGCCCGCTGGGTAGCCCAGTATGGAACACGTCAGGGTCCCACGGACGACAGTGGCACCAAGTGGAGCTGGCTGTCAGCACCTTCTGGCCCAATGAGTACCAGGTAAATCCCTCGCAGTGGCATCACTTCACTGCTACTTTCAGTCGTTACGCAGCATGCTTAAATTTTTCCACTGTGTCAGTTATACATAGTAGTGGCTAGAATCGAACAGGCTCATTCTGATTCCATTGACTTCATGTATGATGTTAATGCAATCCGTATAAGGCTTTATTTAAGGCCTAGTGAAGGTGTTAGTTATTCAGACACATATACAGCATAAGGGTAACCAGCCAATAGCTAAGCCTGATCATCCAGGACTGTGTGTGTTAACTTCACTGTTCTCCAACAGTGAGATACTGTACGCCACAGGGAGACCTTGTTAATCACATGCAAAGCTAGCTCAGTTTAATATCATTGCTCTCTTGGTAAATGTAGGCTAGGTTAGTGCTAAAAGGCCCTAACTGGTTTCTCTGTGGCCAGGCTTGTTACAGTTTAACCTACTGAGACTGTCTCTGCTAACTGTACATCAGCCATTGGAATACACAACACAACTTCACTCAATCAGTGGCAGGTCATTACCCACTCAGACCCAAATTGATTGGCAGCCACTGTGGGTACCTGGGCGCTTTCTATTGGTCTCCGGATTGGCGCGACCGGGCCACAAATTACATTTATATTTTCTGCAAACTCTGCGGAGCTGTCAAAATGCAATTAAGGTGAGTAGTGTGTGATGTTTTGAGAACTGTCATTCCCTTCGACTTAATTAACTTCCATGCGGTTCTGCAGGATCTGACCTTCAAGTGTAAATAATAGTCCAGCTTTGTACAAACATGAGCCAAAGGTAGGATGACACTGTGGAATTATCACTGTATGGCCTGACAATGAGGGGTATTTAAGCTCGACGCACACAACACAACACACAAAGGTGTCAAAGCGTGTGGGTGGGTAGGGGGCCAGGTGAAAAATGACTTTGACAATATCTGACAAACGCAAAGTCATCTCAGTAAATATATCACTACGTGAGAGGATTGCAAGCCAATCACACCACCCTCAAACCAGCTCTCACATCAATGCTCTCTTTAGCAGAACAGTTCGTCATTAACAACCATTAATGTGGCCATGGCAGTTTCCTATAGCAGAAACACCAGGGGTGAACAGCATTCCTCTGGCCTATTTTTGATGTGTCTTAATTGGCTTTGCAACACTCCTCTTCCTTCTAATTCTAACTGTGTCCTCCTCTCTGCCCTCTGTCTTGGTGCATGCTGCTTCACAGCTTCTTAAGGAGCCCAGTGATGGCTCATGTGTGAGTTAGCATCACACCAGGGCTACCGAGGAGAGGCATCACTTAGGAGAAGGAAGGAATAATGGGCATATGAGGAGGATGAGTCTGAATGACTGGTTGCAGCAACAACCTGTTAAGAAACTGTTTCAACTGTAGGCTGCGATCATCCATCTCAAAATGACAGAATCCAGAATAATCAATCTTCTAGTTTTTGGCAAAAAAAAATAATTCATGAACTGATCGGTACATGAATGACAATATCCAGAATAATCAATCTTCTAGGTTTTGGCAAAAAAAAAAAATTAATGAACTGATCGGTACATGAACCTTATGTCTGACCATGACAAGTATAGTGTAGCAGCAGTGAAGAAATACATCTCAAATGAAACACTAAAACAGTGCTTCCGCTTTTGAGTCCCTTCTCTGCAAAAAATAATGATGGCCCCTTTCTGCAGTAACATCAGCAGTCATGCCGATGAAAACGGATAAATAAACTACAAACAATGCTGGAGAGAGTCAAGCGGAGTGGAGTTGAACATGACTCGATCTGACCCAGCACGCCTCTCTCACTATCTGTATTCACCAAGGAGCTCTTAGCTGTAAAGCATGTTAGCTGCAACCCGTGTCACTTTAAATATTAACTGACTTTGGTTACAGGAGCTCTGCAGCAAGCTGGATGGAATCTCTTTGGATTTGAAGTGATAGGTCATCAGATTTGCTCTGTCGCCAGAGAGTCAGGGTCTACTCTTGAAGAATGGATTGAGAGAATAATGTTCCTGGGTCATGCCTATCATGCCAGTAAACCCAATGCACAGCAAATTGACCGTATTATAAACCTATGAAGTCTTAAAATATCACTGCCTTAAATCTTTCAAGGCATTCCTAGATTTTACTTTCCCTTCGATGCTGCTATCACAACACTGTAGTTGATTAAAAATAGATATTTGTAATGAATGGATTAAAGACAAAAACAAATCCCAGTAACTTTATGACAATTACATATTCTCAGGGGCTGTTGATTTAATCATGATCCTTGAATGTAGGAGGAAAGAGAGCTGTTTTATAGCACACATTCTCAATGTTTGTCTGTAAAATAAAATATTGTTTAAAGCGTGGAATGTAATAAAAAAAGAAAGTCTGTTCCATTCTCTGTAAATCAACAGAGCCAACGATAGTAGATTAACATACTCAAAAGCCACATAAATTCTCCCTAATCATTTGTCAGCCTAGTAATCTATCTGCAATACAATTCCCTCCCTGCTTTCCTTTTCCTTGTTCACGACTTTTTGAAGGCTTCATGTTTCTATCTAGTGTATGTCTCGCCATTTTTGTTGCCTAACCTGAGACAACAACACAGTGTTGGTTGTGATAAGATTAAGCGTTGATATTTATATCACTCTGGTGATAGGTGCTATGCCACTTCACTTCCTCCTGTTGCTGTTGTGTCCCCTAACATCAGGAGAGGGTTGGGTGGGGCAAGTGGAAAATGGAAGACAGAGAGTGTGAGATCACTTTAGAATATATTTGATTTGAGATCCTTCCCATCTGCCGTGCTCAGCCATATATTTCTTCCTCTTACTGGTGGAGGTGTCTGCGATAGCTGGAACCTTGTTATCAAATATTAAAGATGTTATCGGCCCACCAAGTCTGCCAACTAGATCTGGAGCTGTGCTCTCCCTCAGCTTCTTCCCTCTCTTCACAATTTTCCCTTCTCTCCCATGGTGTGTTTTCTCTCACTGTGCTCCCCCTCGTCTTCTTTTTCAGTGTGACAAATACTGTCTCAAGTTGCAGACCTTTTCTGACAGCCTGGTCTCTTAGGCTAGAAGTAACATAGTAAATGTAAATCCGGAACTAGTATGATATGTGCCTCGTTTCAGGAAACTAGGTGTATGTCTCGCATCACTACTTCACAGGAGAGCCATTTGAGCGTACATTTTTGAATTTTTATCAAAATGCTTTTTTTTGTTGCAGAAATGCCTTCTGGAACTTTTATGTGCCTTAAAAACCAACTTTTATGCCATCTGTAAATACTAATAAAATTGTTAAATTACTAGCCTAGTTGGTTTAGCCATGGAAAAAGTCAGGAACCTTCCCTCTAGCCAGCCATCCCTCCTGCGCCACTCGGAATGGCGCCAGAGGGGATGGCTGCCATTTTATGGGCTCTTAACCGTGCTATTTTTTA
This sequence comes from Oncorhynchus clarkii lewisi, assembly GCF_045791955.1. Taxonomy (NCBI): domain Eukaryota; kingdom Metazoa; phylum Chordata; class Actinopteri; order Salmoniformes; family Salmonidae; genus Oncorhynchus; species Oncorhynchus clarkii. Next base: position 39,966,658 of record NC_092149.1, read on the forward strand.
GTTTTTTTCACATTGTTTGTAAATGATCTTGTACATAATGTTGCTGCTACCATCTCCTATGCCGGAAAAGAGCTTCTGGACATCAGAACAGCGATTACTCACCTTGAAGAGGACAAATCATTTTTCTTTAATGAGGCGGACAAGAGGGATTTACTCCAGACACCGGAACAGGCCCTCATCCACGTCATTCGCAGAGAGAAAGAGACGGAGGTATCGTGGAAGGAGATCGGTGTGCTTTGTGAGGATCTGGTCGACGAGTGGCTAATCTGCCTTTGCCATCGGTACTATTGGCCAACGTACAATGGCTGGATAATAAAGTGGACGAACTACAAGCACATACAGTTGAAGTCGGAAGTTTACATACACTTAGGTTGGAGTCATTCAAACTCAATTTCAACCACTCCACAAATGCCTTGTTAACAAACTATAGTTTTGGGAAGTCGGTTAGGACATCTACTTTGTGACTGACATAAGTCATTTTTCCAACATTTGTTTAGAGACAGATTATTTATCAAATAATTCACTGTATCAAAATGTCAATGGGTCAGAAGTTTACATACACTAAATTGACTGTGCCTTTAAATAGCTTGGAAAATTCCAGAAAATTATGTCATAGCTTTAGAAGCTTCTGATAGGCTAATTGACATAATTTGAGTCAATTGGAGGTGTACCTGTGGATGTATTTCAAGACCTACCTTCAAACTCAGTGCCTCTTTGCTTGACATCATGGGAAAATCAAAAGAAACAGTTGTAGACCTCCACAAGTCTGTTTCATCCTTGGGAGCAATTTCCAAATGCCTGAAGCTACAATGTTCATCTGTACAAACAATAGTACGTAAGTATAAACACCATGGGACCTACCGCTCAGGAAGGAGATGCGTTCTGTCTCCTAGAGATTAACGTCCTTTGGTGCGAAAAGTGAAAATCAATCGCAGAAGAACAGCATAGGACCTTGTGAAGATGCTGGAGGAAACCGGTACAAAAGTATCTATATCCAAAGTAAAACAAGTCCTATATCGACATAACCTGAAAGGCCGCTCAGCAAGGAAGAAGCCACTGCTCCAAAACTGCCATAAAAAGCCAGACTACAGTTTGCAACTGCACATGTGGACAAAGATTGAACTTTTTGGAGAAATGTCCTTTGGTCTGATGAAACAAAAATAGAACTGTTAGGCCATAATGACCATCGTTATGTTTGGAGGAAAAAGGGGGAGTCTTGCAAGCCGTAGAATACCTTCCCAACCGTGAAGCACAGGGGTGGCAGCATCATGTTGTGGGGTTGCTTTCTGCAGGAAAGACTGGCGCTCCTTACAAAATAGATGGCATGATAAGGAAGTAAAAGTATGTGGATGTATTGAAGAAACATCTCAAGACGTCAGTCAGGAAGGTAAAGCTTGGTAGCAAATGTGTCTTCCAAATGGACAATGACCCTAAGCATACTTCCAAAGTTGTGGCAAAATGGCTTAAGGACAACAAAGGCACGGTATTGGAGTGACCACCACAATGCCCTGACCTCAATCCTATAGAAAGTTTGTTGGCAGAACTGAAAAAACGTGTGCGAGCATGGATGCCTACAAACCTGACTCAGTTACACCAGCTCTGTCTTAAGGAATAGGCTAAAATTCACCCAATTTATTGTGGGAAGCTAGTGGAAGGCTACCCGAAACATTTGACCCAAGTTAAACAATTTAAAGGCAATATCTATCAAATACGAATTGAGTGTATGTAAACTTCTGACCCACTGGGAATGTAATGACAGAAATATAAGCTGAAATAAATCATTCCCTCTACTATTATTCTGACATTTCACATTCTTCATATATAGTGGTGAACCTAACTGACCTAAGACAGGGAATTGTTACTCTGAGTTTAAATGTATTTGGCTAAGGTGTATGTAAACTTCCAACTTCGGGGCCTCCCGGGTGGCGCAGTGGTCTTGTGATGCAGTGCCCTGTGCCACCAGAGACCCTGGGTTCACGCCCAGGCTCTGTCGCAAGCCGGCCGCGACCAGAATGTCCGTGCACAATTGGCCTAGCGTCATCCACTGTCCATTCACCTGAGCTCAGACTTTATTCTTCTTACACATGTCTTGAATTAAAACTATGTTTTCGGGCCTGATACTCCTCGGACAATAGTCTGGATACTGGAAAATTAACCATAGTCATGCATTTTTCACCTACACTACATGTCTAACAAAAGTCTCCACTGTGCAAGTAACCATTTCAATAGAATGTTCATTATGTCACTGCGACAACTACACGTAGCTGGTAAATTCGCTCTGGCTATCTACTCGAACTTCAGAGCACTCTCGTCTGAGTGTGCCAGAGCGCAGAATAACTGACGGATTTACGAACGCTGAACACCCGTTGATTTGGGCCAGTGTCAGTAAACTTTGGCAAAATAACATAATTCAATTGTTGCCAGCAGCACAGTTACAGTCACCAACGGTCTGTATAACATAAAAACAGCCTAACCAGCTCTACTAGGGCGAGTAAACTAGTCAGAGTGAGCTGTTCTCTCATGTGTCTGGAAGTAGCTAGCAAGCTAGCCAACATTATCCAGTTAACTTAGCAGCTTGACTGCTGTTGTTAGGTCAGAACGCTCGGATCAACCCTACTCCTCGGCCAGATTCGTCCAGTGTATTCTCTGAATGCTCAGAGAGCGAAATGCTCTGTCTGTTCGTAAATTCAATCTGACAACATTCTGAGTTTACAAACGCGCAGGGCGCATCTGGTACTCCATATTGAATTTACGAATACACCCGTAGTATAAACCAGCCTTTAGTCTTGAAATCTTTGGTTTTATAGTACATGGCCTCACATGCGAATCCTTAAAGGGATGGGCGGGGCTAAGGCCTAAGATGGTGTGAACAATGCTGAATTAGTGTAGACAAAGAAGAGCTCTGCAGTAGGTTTACCAAAACATTCAAGGGCCATTTTCTCAAACGTGAGGTTAAAAGTTCATCAACTTTCAAAGCAGATTACTTTCCCATTGTTTCTCAACTGTATTGTATGGTATACCATTTTCTAGCTCTGAGTCTCTACTTTTATCCAATGAAAAACACAATTTCAAATTTTGCTACATAAGACCGAATCGAGCCAGTTGGTCACATAAGTTACATTTGATATGGTTACAAAAGACAGAAAGTTATTTAACTTGTTATGGCTGCAGGATCCCCATTAGCTACTGCACATGCAGCAGCTACTCTTCCTGGGGTCCACATAAAATGTACAAATACACAACAAAGTACAGAACAGTAATAGACAAAAACAACATAAGATATTACATTAAATGTTAAATCATAAATACAAATATAATTACAACAATTACAGCTGTGAGTATTTCTGGGTAAGTCTCGCAGAGCTTTCCACACCTGGATTGTGCAAGATTTGCCCATTTCTTTTTTTCAAAATTCTACAAGCTCTCACAAATTGGTTGTTGAAGATTGCTAGACAGTCATTTTTAGATCTTGCCATAGATTTTCAAGTAGATTTAAGTCAAAACTGTAACTCGGCCAACTCACTGTTTATTGGTAAGCAACTCCCGTGTAAATTTGGCCTTGTGTTTTAGGTTATTGTCCTGCTGCAAGGTGATTTAATCCCCAACAACTGACACTTTTTTATTTATTTAATTTGTTTTAATTTCAGGTTGTCACACAACAAAATGTGGAAAAAGTAAAGTGGTGTAAATACATTGTGCATATTGTTATATACAGGGCAGTTACAGTGCCTTGCGAAAGTATTCGGCCCCCTTGAACTTTGCGACCTTTTGCCACATTTCAGGCTTCAAACATAAAGATATAAAACTGTATTTTTTTGTGAAGAATCAACAACAAGTGGGACACAATCATGAAGTGGAACGACATTTATTGGATATTTCAAACTTTTTTAACAAATCAAAAACTGAAAAACTGGGCGTGCAAAATTATTCAGCCCCTTTACTTTCAGTGCAGCAAACTCTCTCCAGAAGTTCAGTGAGGATCTCTGAATGATCCAATGTTGACCTAAATGACTAATGATGATGAATACAATCCACCTGTGTGTAATCAAGTCTCCGTATAAATGCACCTGCACTGTGATAGTCTCAGAGGTCCGTTAAAAGCGCAGAGAGCATCATGAAGAACAAGGAACACACCAGGCAGGTCCGAGATACTGTTGTGAAGAAGTTTAAAGCCGGATTTGGATACAAAAAGATTTCCCAAGCTTTAAACATCCCAAGGAGCACTGTGCAAGCGATAATATTGAAATGGAAGGAGTATCAGACCACTGCAAATCTACCAAGACCTGGCCGTCCCTCTAAACTTTCAGCTCATACAAGGAGAAGACTGATCAGAGATGCAGCCAAGAGGCCCATGATCACTCTGGATGAACTGCAGAGATCTACAGCTGAGGTGGGAGACTCTGTCCATAGGACAACAATCAGTCGTATATTGCACAAATCTGGCCTTTATGGAAGAGTGGCAAGAAGAAAGCCATTTCTTAAAGATATCCATAAAAAGTGTCGTTTAAAGTTTGCCACAAGCCACCTGGGAGACACACCAAACATGTGGAAGAAGGTGCTCTGGTCAGATGAAACCAAAATGGAACTTTTTGGCAACAATGCAAAACGTTATGTTTGGCGTAAAAGCAACACAGCTGAACACACCCTCCCCACTGTCAAACATGGTGGTGGCAGCATCATGGTTTGGGCCTGCTTTTCTTCAGCAGGGACAGGGAAGATGGTTAAAATTGATGGGAAGATGGATGGAGCCAAATACAGGACCATTCTGGAAGAAAACCTGATGGAGTCTGCAAAAGACCTGAGACTGGGACGGAGATTTGTCTTCCAACAAGACAATGATCCAAAACATAAAGCAAAATCTACAATGGAATGGTTCAAAAATAAACATATCCGGGTGTTAGACTGGCCAAGTCAAAGTCCAGACCTGAATCTAATCTAGAATCTGTGGAAAGAACTGAAAACTGCTGTTCACAAATGCTCTCCATCCAACCTCACTGAGCTCGAGCTGTTTTGCAAGGAGGAATGGGAAAACATTTCAGTCTCTCGATGTGCAAAACTGATAGAGACATACCCCAAGCGACTTACAGCTGTAATCGCAGCAAAAGGTGGCGCTACAAAGTATTCACTTAAGGGGGCTGAATAATTTTGCACGCCCAATTTTTCAGTTTTTGATTTGTTAAAAAAGTTTGAATTATCCAATAAATGTCCTTCCACTTCATGATTGTGTCCCACTTGTTGTTGATTCTTCACAAAAAAATACAGTTTTATATCTTTATGTTTGAAGCCTGAAATGTGGCAAAAGGTCGCAAAGTTCAAGGGGGCCGAATACTTTCGCAAGGCACTGTATATTCACAACAAAATGAAATGCCCTAGGGCAGGGCTCTCCAACCCTGTTCCTGGAGAGCTACTCTCCTGTAGGTTTTCGCTTCACACCAGTTGTAGCTAACCTGATTCAGTTTATCAACCAGCTAATTAATATAATCAGGTGTGCTAGATTAGGGTTGGAGTGAATACCTACAGGACGGTAGCTCTCCAGGAACGTGGTTGGACAGCCCTGCCCTAGGGGAACCAATTCTTCCAACTTTAAAGTATTTTGGATATCATTCCACACATAAGGTGCAAAAAACAAAAGGCCGATTGGCCCTCCTCAGTAATGATAGGGATCTCCAGAGTTAACCACCCGATTCCGAGTCCTGTAGTCTGTACTTCTGTAGGTTAACAATGAAGATAGAGTGGAATTTTCTGCAATTGGGCTTTATAAACAAAAAGTGTGTGATTAATCGATCTACGAGACAGACAGACAGGCAATCTTAAGTTTAACCAGGGACTGTTGATCTCTTCCCCTCTCCCCCCTCTATGTCTGAACCCTCTCTCATGGAAAGACATATATATTTCCTTTGACAACCTGGTCAGATGTGCCTTACCATGTTTCCATCACTAACACAGAGAGGCGACTACCTACATACAGCCTCGAATCATTGGCCACTTTAATAAATGGATCACTTTAAATAATGCCACTTTAATAATGTTGACATATTTTACATTACTCATCTCATCTATATGTATCATGTATATACTGTATTTTATAGCATGAATTGCATCATGCCTGTGCCGTTCGGTCATTGCTCATCCATTTATTCATATGTACATATTCCTATTCCATCCCTTTAGATTTGTGTGTATTAGGTAGTTGTTGTGGAATTGTTAGATTACAGCACTGTCAGAACTAGAAGCACAAGCATTTTGCTACACTCGCATTACATCTGCTAACCATGTGACCAATAAAATTTGATTTGATTTAATCTGTGAGTATTTAAGGAGCAATTATCTTTCCCTGACTTGGTAATGGTGAGTGCAAGGCCTTGGCATCTAAATGCCAGTTCCTGACCAAAAAGGAAGGGGTGGAGGCTAGTATTTTTATAGTTCCAAATAAATGATCTCTTGATTTGTATATATGACAACCACTTCTAAAGGTCTGGCATTCCAGCGTTATTTAATACGTTCTCATAATGTATATTTTATTTCAGTCTTAAATCACTGCATGCCCAGACATTTATTTTCCAATGCATTTTTTATCTCAAAGTAAAGTAACCTCTGATTAGAATAAACTATGCACATATGGAACGTTTAATTGGTAAAGTGGTCCTCAGTAAAATCTATAGACTGTTGTTTATTGAAACAAATGTTTTGAATGTCTCCCTCTTTAAATAACCTGCAGCCCTAATGGCCGAGACAATTAAAGATGAGCCTGCAATCAATCTCTCATTGAGTGCTTTAGCTCGGCAGAGAATAATTGCACCTTCAATTAAACTGTGAAGGTATTTCTAAGTTGTTTACCATAAAGTCTGATCCTTCTGCTTCTGATTTATTTCAACCTTTCCTCCCAAAAGGCTACTCTTCTACTCCAGCTCGGGCTGATTGTCTATCTCTGAGAAATAGCATGAGAGCCATGGTGACTTAGCACACTAACCAATTTGTTCAGTGTCACACAAACACACACAGGCATACAGTGGATTGCAAAAGTATTCACCCCCCTTGGTAATTTTCCTATTTTGTTGCCTTGCAACCTGGAATTAAAATGTATTTTTTGTTGGGGTTTGTATCACTTGATTTACACAACATGCCTACCGCTTTGAAGATGCAAAATATTTTTTATTGTGAAACAAACAAGAAATAACACACAAAAAACCTGAAAACTTTAGCGTGCATAACTATTCACAATACTTTGTAAAGCCACGTTTTGCAGCAATTGCAGCTGCAAGTCTCTTGGGGTATTCCTTTTATAAGCTTGGCACATCTAGCCACTGGGATTTTTTCCCATTCTTCAAGGCAAAACTGCTCCTTCAAGTTGGATGGGTTCCGCTGGTGTACAGCAATCTTTAAGTCATACTACAGATTCTCAATTGGATTGAGGTCTGGGATTTGACTAGGCCATTCCAAGACATTTAAATGTTTAAATGCACGCACTACTATGATGCTGCCACCACCATGCTGGGTGGTGAGAGGTGTTGGGTTTGCGCCATACATAGTGTTTTCCTTGATGGCCAAAAAGCAAAATTTTAGTCTCATCTGACCAGAGTACCTATTTCCATATGTTTGGGGAGTCTCCCACATGCCTTTTGGAGAACATCAAACGTGTTTGCTTATTTCTTTCTTTAAGCAATTACTTTTTTCTTGCCACTCTACCGTAAAGCCCAGCTCTGTGGAGTGTACGGCTTAAAGTGGTCCTATGGACAGATACTCCAATCTCCGCTGTGGTGCTTTGCAGCTCCTTCAGGGTTATCTTTGGACTCTTTGTTGCCTCTGATTAATGCCCTCCTTGCCTAGTCCGTGAGTTTCGGTGGGTGGCCCTCTCTTAGCAGGTTTGTTGTGGTGCCATATTCTTTACATTTTTAATTATGAAGTTAATGGTGATCCGTGGGATGTTCAAGGTTTCTGATATTTTCTTATAACCCAATCCTGATCTGTACTTCTCCACAACTTTGTCCCTGACCTGTTTGGAGAGCTCCTTGGTCTTCATGATGCCGCTTGCTTGGTGGTACGCCTTGCTTAGTGGTGTTGCAGACTCTGGGGCCTTTCAGAACAGGTGTGTATATATATTGAGATCATGTGACACTTAGATTGCACACAGGTGAACTTTATTTAACAAATTATTTGCCTTCTGGAGGTAATTGGTTGCACCAGATCTTATTTAGGGGCTTCATAGCAAAGGGGGTAAATACATATGCACGCACTACTTTTCCGTTTGTTATTTCTTTTCATTTCACTTCACCAATTTGGACTATTTTTTGTATGTCCATTACATGAAATCCAAGTAAAAATCCATTTAAACTACAGGTTGTAATGCAACAAAATAGGAAAAACACCAAGGGGGATGAATACTTTTGCAAGGCACTGTATACGCTCACACGCATTCACAGACAGGACAGAAATATCAGAAAGATGTAGGGCGGCCCAGACCCCGAAGTGACCTGGTCGCCCAGGTGACCTTATCACCTGAATGCAAGATGGTTTATTGTCTTCCCCCGGAATTCAGCATTCTCTCTGTTGCTCTCTGTTGTCTTTACATTCTGTAGGTCGGATATCTGATCGGAGGTTAACTCTGCAGTAATACTATTGGGTCAACAACTCAAATTTTGAATCAAAACATGGTCAAATGGTAATAAAAGGATCTTCTCTCCATTGTCTCTTTTGCTTTATTTGTTTCTGACCTGCTCTCTCTCTCTCTCTCTCTCTCTCTCTCTCTCTCTCTCTCTCCCTTCCCATGGACTTCTTGGGGCACGACATTTCAGGCTATGACTTATCTTTCTCTATCTCTGATCATGCTAGTATTGCCTTGTAATCTTTATGCCTTGTATGTGAATCCATTCATTTTACAATGATATCCCTTTCCTGCAGTCATATGATCAAATCACACTCTAGTGGCCTCAAGGATGGAATGTTAATATTTTTCATAATTAATACACTTTTTTTACACCTCGAAATCCGTGGTTTATATGTCAAACGTTTGTGTTATATTTCAGTCTTCTGTGATGTATGTAAAGTGTAATTTTGGGATGCAAACTCATAATTGAATCTATATCTGACATGTTACAGGTGTTTTATTTCTTTAAGACCATAACCATGTGTGTAAGGTGTATACTTTTGTTTCAAATTAGACTTGTATAAGACTACCAAGAAACACTCTGTGTGACCCTGATTTAGCCCACTGCTGTAAAAGGTTAAATATCTGCTTTTGATATAGACCATTCTTAGACCTTTCTTGACCTTTCTAATACTGTTACTTAACTATAGTGTAATGCATATTGCTAAATAATCTTTATGGAGTCAGATATTCAGTTGAATAGACTAATTGCATAGTCTTATCAACTGCCAGACCTCCTCTGACATCTCACCAGTCATTATCACCGGCAGCTCTATGGTAAAAAGCATCTCGGTTCCCGGGGCAAAATCTTTGTGCTATCCTGGGGTTCGGGTACAGAACATTACTAGGTTGCTTCCTACATGCACATTCCAACTGGCAAAGGTAGTTCAAGTTACTTTTTGTATGCCAAACTGAATAAAGATTTCTATCTGGCAGTTACTATACCGGTACCCCTTGTATGTAACCTCATTATATACACTGCTCAAAAAAATAAAGGGAACACTTAAACAACACAATGTAACTCCAAGTCAATCACACTTCTGTGAAATCAAACTGTCCACTTAGGAAGCAACACTGATTGACAACAAATTTCACATGCTGTTGTGCAAATGGAATAGACAACAGGTGGAAATTATAGGCAATTAGCAAGACACCCCCAATAAAGGAGTGGTTCTGCAGGTGATAACCACAGACCACTTCTCAGTTCCTATGCTTCCTGGCTGATGTTTTGGTCACTTTTGAATGCTGGCGGTGCTTTGACTCTAGTGGTAGCATGAGACGGAGTCTACAACCCACACAAGTGGCTCAGGTAGTGCAGCTCATCCAGGATGGCACATCAATGCGAGCTGTGGCAAGAAGGTTTGCTGTGTATGTCAGCGTAGTGTCCAGAGCATGGAGGCGCTACCAGGAGACAGGCCAGTACATCAGGAGACATGGAGGAGGCCGTAGGAGGGCAACCACCCAGCAGCAGGACCGCTACCTCCGCCTTTGTGCAAGGAGGAGCAGGAGGAGCACTGCCAGAGCCCTGCAAAATGACCTCCAGCAGGCCACAAATGTGCATGTGTCTGCTCAAACGGTCAGAAACAGACTCCATGAGGGTGGTATGAGGGCCCGACGTCCACAGGTGGTGGTTGTGCATTTGCCAGAGAACACCATGATTGGCAAATTCGCCACTGGCGCCCTGTGCTCTTCACAGATGAAAGCAGGTTCACACTGAGCACATGTGACAGACGTGACAGAGTCTGGAGACGCCGTGGAGAACGTTCTGCTGCCTGCAACATCCTCCAGCATGATGCTATGGACTGGCCCGCCCGTTCCCCAGACCTGAATCCAATTGAGCACATCTGGGACATCATGTCTCGCTCCATCCACCATCTGTTGCACCACAGACTGTCCAGGAGTTGGCGGATGCTTTAGTTCAGGTCTGGGAGGAGATCCCTCAGGAGACCATCCGGCACCTAATCAGGAGCATGCCCAGGCATTGTAGGGAGGTCATACAAGCACGTGGAGGCCACGCACACTACTGAGCCTTATTTTGACTTGTTTTAAGGACATTACATCAAAGTTGGGTCAGCCTTTAGTGTGGTTTTTGAGTGTGACTCCAAATCCAGACCTCCATGGGTTGATAAATTTGATTTCCATTGATAATTTTTGTGTGATTTTGTTGTCACACATTCAACTATGTAAAGAAAAAAGTATTTAATAAGAATATTTCATTCATTCAGATCTAGGATGTGTTATTTTAGTGTTCCCTTTATTTTTTTTGAGCAGTGTTTATACAGTTGAAGTCTGAATTTTACATACACATAGGTTGGAGTCATTAAAACTTGTTTTTCAACCACTCCACACATTTCTTGTTAACAAACTATAGTTTTGGCAAGTCGGTTAAGACATTTTTCCAATAATTGTTTACAGACAGATTATTTCACGCATTATTCACTGTATCACAATTCCAGTGGGTCAGAAGTTTACATATACTAAGTTGACTGTGCCTTTGGAAAATTCCCGAAAATGACATGGCTTTAGAAGCTTCTGATAGGCTAATCGACATCATTTGAGTCAATTGGAGGTGTACACGTGGTTGTATTTCAAGGCCTACCTTCAAACTCAGTGCCTCTTTGCTTGACATCATGGGAAAATCAAAAGAAATCCGGCAAGACCTCAGAAAAACAATTGTAGACCTCCACAAGTCTGGTTCATCCTTGGGAGCAATTTCAAAATGCCTGAAGGCACCACGTTCATTTGTACAAACAATAGTATGCAAGTATAAACATCATGGGACCACGCACATCATGGGACCAAGATCGTACTTTTGGAGCAGATGTCCTCTGGTCTGATGAAACAAAAATAGAACTGTTTGGCCATAATGGTCATCGTTATGTTTGGAGGGAAAAGGGGGAGGCTTGCAAGCCGAAGAACACCATCCCAACCGTGAAGCACGGGGGTGGCAGCATCATGTTGTGGGGGTGCTTGCTGCAGGAGGGACTGGCGCACTTCACAAAATAGACGGCATCATAAGGAAGTAAAATTATGTGGATATATTGAAGCAACATCTCAAGACATCAGTCAGGAAGTTAAAGCTTGGTCTCAAATGGGTCTTCCAAATGGACAATGACCCCAAGCATACTTCCAAAATTGTGGCAAAATGGCTTAATTATTGGAGTGGCCATCACAAAGCCCTGACCTCAATCCCATAGAACATTTGTGGGCAGAACTGAAAAAAGCGTGTGCGAGCAAGGAGGCCTACAAACCTGACTCAGTTAAACAAACTCTGTCAGGAGGAATGGGCCAAAATTCACCCAACTTATTGTCGAAAGCTTGTGGAAGGCTACCCGAAAGGTTTTACCCAAGTTCAACAATTTAAAGGCAATGCTTCCAAATACTAATTGAGTGTATGTAAACTTCTGACCCACTGGGAATTTGATAAAAGCTGAAATAAATCATTCTCTCTACTATTATTCGGACATTTCACATTCTTACAATAAAGTGGTGATTCTAACTGGCCAAAACAGGGATTTCTTTACTAGGAAATGTCAGGAATTGTGAAAAAAGTTTAAATATATTTGGCTAAGGTGTATCTAAACGTTCGACTTCAACTGTATATGTGTGTGTGTGTGTGTGTGTGTGTGTGTGTGTGTGTATATATATATATATATATATATATATATAATGTCTAATTTCTTAAAACTGCATTGTTGGTTAAGGGCTTGTGAGTAAGCATTTCACGGTTCGCTCTACACCTGTTGCATTCGGCGCATGTGACAAATAACATTTGATTTGATTTGTTTCTTGTCTGATCTGGGATATGTTTCGATTTTCCAGCTATCTTTATTTGTAAACCTATACAAGGCCCTCTTGTAAAATTATTTTATCTCAATTTGACTCCCTGTTTAAGTACTTGCACATTACAGTAGAGTGGCTCGGGCATTTTGACAAACAATACGTCAGGGCTGCACTTCGATCATATGTGTGGGCAGGCTGCCCTCGATGCTGGGAAAACAAACCTTGCTGCCGTGTCTAATAACTGTCTGACTATTACTGGGGGGCGGTGATTTGATATTGATTGGATGTCACTGGCGCCCAAAGACCTCCACCTTATTCTACCACAGGATTGGGTACGGAAGCCACCTGTCCCCAGAGCCACATGACCCTTTGTTTGCTGTATTATCTGCTGTTATATCTTTAGAGCTGCCTCTGTCTAGAATCCTGAATGGGGCCCTGTGTCCGGCAGCACATTGTGCCTCCCGATAATGCCATTATTTCCCCAAGACCTCAGGGGCTTGTAGAGAACTATAGAACGTATCCATCTATTCCTCTTTTCCTCTCTCTCTCTCTTCAATTCAAATTGCTTTAATGCCATAAGGACACAATGTACATATTGGAAATTAAGCGATTCATTTACAGTATTAATATCATTACAATAATAATAATAATCAGGATTATCAACAGGATAATCAGAAACAACAATAATTAAGTATAAAAAGAACCATACATTTGACAATAACAGTGGCATAGAGGACATGTGCAGGGCTCTCAGACACAGATCATCTTAATTGGAGCGGCAGGTATCCTAGTGGTTAGAGCGTTGGGCCAGAAACAGAAAGGTTGCTGGATTGAATCCCAGAGCTGACAAGGTAAAAAACATGTTGTTCTGCCCCTGAACAAGGCACACCCAGTAGGCTGTCATTAACTGACTTGCCTAGTTAAATAAAGGTTAAATAAATAACAAATAACAAATAAAATCAGGCAGCAATTTTGTGCACTGCCAACCCACAGCTCTCTGCTTCCTCCCCCAATGGGTATCCTATTCTCATCAAAGATCTCTTTGGAACCTTGAATAATGGTTTCAAATTTGGGGAAATGACACTTTCATTGTTTTGTATTTTTTTTACTTTTTGTTGTGAAATGCCAGGTTTTGCTTTGTCTACCCTTTTTCAATTGCAAGGCTGTGCTCACAGAGCCTGAACATTGTCAAGGCTTTTCTAAGGTTTTGATCAGTAACCATGGTCAAATAGTTTTCCATGGTGTACTGTCAATTTAGGGTCAAGATAGCTTGGCATTTTGCTTTGTGTTTGTGTTTCCCAATAGGTAATGTAGTTTTGTTTTAACTGTGTTATCATTTTTGTGTATTCTGATTAGATATTCTGGTCCTGTGGTGTTAGCAGAACAGGTCTGTGAGCTCAGGATCAGCCAGATGAGGTGACTCTTTTCTTTGCTCAGCAGGGCTTGGTAAAAGTAATTTTTATTATTAGTGGATATTGGCCTAATTCTCCCCTGCGTGCATTGTTTGCAGTTTTCCTCTGGACATCTGAGCAATCTTGCAGAACTCTGCATTCAGGGTTTCAATGGGGTGTTTTTTCCCGTTGAGTTAAATCTTGTTTTGCAATTGGGAACCCACACCTCGCTGCAATAAAGTGCAGTTGGTTCAATGACATATTCAATTAATTTGAGACAAATTTTCAAAGGTGTTTCAATTTGAATTTGTTTTTTAATGTCGTAGAATGCCCTGCGTGCTTTCTCAGTTCATTTACTGCCTCATTCACTGTATGTGTCCAGTTGAGCTTATTTTTAAACCTACGTTATTGTAGTGTGTACAGTACTCCATATATTTTGTACCAATTGAGAACTTTGGTCTAATTCCCTGTGATCTGGATCTTCTCTAGAAAATCATTATTTTGGGGTTTACTGCTAGGGTTCAGATCTGGCAGTACTGCTCTAGCAGGTCCAGGCTCTGCTGTAGGCCATGTGCTGTGGGTGACAACAGGCACAGGTCATCTGTGAAGAATCACCTTTTAGAGTCCAGGTGCTGGGGATTTTTTTAGAATAGTGGTCAATTCATTGATGTAAATATTGAAAAGTGCCAGGCTGAGATTTGTAACCATGGCAAAGGCCCCGCCCCTGGTTAAAGAATTCTGTCCTTTTCTTGCCAATTCTCATGCCGCAGGTATTGCCAGTATTGATTTAATTACGTCATATGTTTTACCCCCTATACCACTTTCAATAACTTTGTAGAACAGTCCTTTATGCCAAATAAAATCAAATGCTTTTTGGAAACCTAAATGTTGGTCTTATTTTGGTGGACATATTTATCTATCAGGGTGAACAGGGTGTAAAGATGATCAATCGTGCAATGTTTTGTTATTATTCCATTTTGGATTTTACTCAAGACATTGTGCTTATGAAGGACGTTTAGAAGTCTTACATGTTAAGGACACCTGCTCTTTCCATGACATAGATTGAACAGGTGAATCTAGGTGAAAGCTGTGGGGGGGTGCAACTTCAATTTTAGGATGGTGTTCCTAATGTTTTTAATACTCAGTGTATAGTACTACAGAAAACCAGGTTACTGTTTATAGAAATGCCTCTGTAATTGTTAGGGTTTGAGATATCAGCTGTTGTACGAAAGGCTATACAAATAAAATAAAAAATACATTTGATTTGATTTTGATTTGATTTAGGGTCAAATTTGTATCCATTCTTAAGGATTTAGGTCCTCTCTTTTTCCCTCACTTATCTTGTGGGTCAGTAACTGTGCAATGAATTGTGTAGAGCTTTGTGATAATAATTAAGATCTCTGCCTCAGAAGGAGGACAGTTTGATTTGATATAAATGCCGCAATTGTATAAAGGATAACAGCAATCAAATTTGTTTCTAGATTTATCACTCCAAGCTATCTCACTTTTTTGTTTTTATTCTACTTCCCAGGTCCTGATCGAAGCAACTGTTTCCAGGGAGCGGCGAGGCTACATCGCCATGGATGACATCATGCTCCTGACCTATCCCTGTTGTGAGTACCATCACTGATGTAGAAGAGGAGGGAGGTGGTTGGGGATTAAGGAGCAGTATAAAATAAAAAATGTAGAGACAGATACTGTATAGAGAGTGAAATGTAGAGAGTTAGTTCCATATGATAAAGAGGAGGAGAACGCTAATAGAAGCTTGACCTTTTCATTGGTTGATTGCAATTGGGGTCCAGGTTTGATGTGAATGACATTTTCCCTAAACACTCTTCAGCTCCAGCCACTCCCCTGCGATTTAGTCTCAAGAGCACTCATAATTTGCCCAACTAACTCAAGGTTAGAGATAGAAACCTATTTCTGATTTATCCCACAAAGTAAATTAACCCTCTAAGTATGCAGAACTTAGAGGTATAAACAGCTCTTTACCTCTTCTCTCCTCTGTATTATATACTGTATTATGTACAGTGATTATTGTTGCGTTTGTATTTAAAAAAAAAATTTTTAGCTCTGTGAAGAGATCTTGCTCTCAGCATATCTACCTGTCAAAACAAAATATTATCCATTAGTTGCCATGCAGTTGCCATTTTTTAGATACATTTTCTAGAATTAAATGGCAAAATGTGTATTTTGCAAAAGCTGTTCCTCTAGGAGAAGACCTGTGGTGGTTTTGTCACTAGGTGGTTTCCAACTGCTGTTATACAGTGGTTAAGGCTGTCTGTGTGTGCACAGTGTACCTGGGATAACACAGGCTTAGTGTGCTATCAATCCTAGAGGAGTAGAAAAGTCATGGGAACAGCAGTAACGGCAGTGGCTAACACTACCTGAGCTTAAACCCTGGACAAAGCTTCTCCATCCCTGTGACATGTTTGCCCCCCACTACATACTGCTGATCAAAATTGATCTGACAGCTCACTCATTTGGAATTCAGTTAACACCTTTAGTCCAGTTACAGTTGAAGTTGGAAGTTTACATACACCTTAGCCAAATACATTTAAACTCAGTTTTCCACAATTCCTGATATTTAATCAGAGTAAAAATTCCCTGTCTTATTAGGATCACCACTTTATTTTAAGAATGTGAAATGTCAGAATAATAGTAGAGAGAGTGATTTATTTCAGCTTTTATTTCTTTTATCACATTCCCAGTGGGTCAGAAGTTTACATACACTCAATTAGTATTTGGTAGCATATCCTTTAAATTGTTGAACTTTGGTCAAATGTTTCTTGTAGCCTTCCACAAGCTTCCCACAATAAGTTGGGTGACCTTTGGCCTATTCGTCCTGACAGAGCTGGTGTAACTGAGTCAGGTTTGTAGGCCTCCTTGCTCGCACATGCTTTTTCAGTTTTGCCCACAAATTTTCAATAGGTTTGAGATCAGGGCTTTGTGATGACCACTCCAATACCTTGACTGTTGTCCTTAAGCCATTTTTCAACAACTTTGCGACCAAGCTTTAACTTCCTGACTGATGTCTTGAGATGCTTCTTCAATATATACACATCATTTTACCTCCTCATGATGCCATCTATTTTGTCAAGTGCACTAGTCCCTCCTGCAGAAAAGAAGCCCCACAAGATGATGCTGCCACCCCTGTCGTTCACTGTTGGGATGGTGCTATTCGACTTGCAAGCCTCCCCCTTTTTTCTCCAAACATAACAATGGTCATTATGGCCAAACAGTTCTATTTTTGTTTCATCAGACCAGAAGACATTTCTCCATAAAGTACGATCTTTTATCCCCATGTGCAGTTGCAAACCGTAGTCTGGCTTTTTTATGGCGGTTTTGGAGCAGTTTCTTCTTCCTTGCTGAGCGGCCTTTCAGGTTATGTTGATATAGGACTCATTTTACTGTGAATATAGATACTTTGTATCTGTTTCCTCCAGCATCTTCACAAGGTCCTTTGCTGTTGTTCTGGGATTGATTTGCACTTCTAGGAGACAGAACGCGTCTCCTTCCTGAGCGGTATGACAGCTGCGTTGTCCCATGGTGTTTATACTTGCATACTATTGTTTGTACAGATGAACGTGGTACCTTCAGGTGTTTGGAAATTGCTCCCAAGGATGAACCAGACTTGTGGAGGTCTGCAATTGTTTTTCTGAGGTCTTGGCTGATTTATTTTGATTTTCCCATGATGTCACGCAAAGAGGCACTGAGTTTAGGTAGGCCTTGAAATACATCCAAAGGTACACCTCGTATTGACTCAAATGATGTCGATTAGCCTATCAGAAGCTTCTAAAGCCATGACATCATTTTCGGGAATTGTCCAAGTTGTTTAAAAGCACAGTCAACTTAGTGTATGTAAACTTCTGACCCACTGGAAATGTGATACAGTTAATTATAAGTGAAATAATCTGTCTGTGAACAATTGTTGGAAAATGACTTCTGTCATGCACAAAGTAGATGTCTTAACCGACTTTCCAAAACTATAGTTTGTAAACAAAACGTGTGGAGTGGTTGAAAAACGAGTTTGAATGACTCCAGCCTAAGTGTATGTACACTTCCAACTTCAATTGTAGATATAAGTGACTTGTGCTTGAGGTGAGGTTATACTCTGGGCTTTTCTTTTCCTTGTCATGAGGGTTTCGGTACCGTGTAATTGGAGGATAATTTTTTTGCGTGGATTTTTGTATACTGAACTACATTTTAAACGCAACACGCAACAAAGTTACAGTTCATAGAAGGAAATAAGGCAATTTAATAAGTTCATTAGGCCCTAATCTATGAATTTCACATGACTGCGGCAGGGGCGCACACTCCTCAGACGATCCTGCAGGTGAAGAAGCCGGATGTGGAGGTTCTGGGCTGGCGAGGTTACACTTGGTCTGCGGTTGTGAGGCTGGTTGATTGTAATTCTCTAAAACGATGTTGGAGGCGGCTTATGGTAGAGAAATGAACATTCAATTCTCTAGCACCAGCTCTGTTGGACATTCCTACAGTCAGCATGCCAATTGCACGCTCCCTCAAAACTTGTGGCACTGCACATTTTAGAGTGCCTTTTATTGTCCACAGCACAAGGTTCACCTGTGTAATGATCATGCTGTTTAATCAGCTTCTTGATATGTCACACCTGTCAGGTGGATGGATTATCTTGGCAAGGGAGAAATGCTCACTAACAGGGATGTAAACAAACAAACATTTTAGAGAAAAGCTTTTTTTATGGAACATTTCTGGGAACTTTTATTTTAGCTCATGAAAAATATTACTAACACTTTACATGTTGCGTTTATATTTTTGTTCAGTATAGTTTCTACTGTATCATTTTATAGACACCACGTGCCATGGAGACTGGAAGGGATTTCAATCAGAGATGCTGACTGTGTCTCTGCCTAGCCACCCAGTGGTTCCCCGCGTTTCCCATGGAGAGCAGATGGTATCTTCTACACCCCGCACCCCCAGTGCTACCATTAAATAATTTAGACTGTCTATGGTGGCACACGGCCAGCCTGCACCATTTGTCATAAGGAAAGGAGACAAAAGCGGAGAGAAAAAAAAGAAGAAAAGCCACCAAGCTCCTTCCTTCTTGCAAATTCTGGTTGAAACTGCTAAGCACGCTTGACATTTCTGTTGTAGTCTCCATAGTCCTAGTCTTTGACTCTGAAACCAGTGTAGCAGTCAAATTAAATATTTATCATGGTAAAGAGTCCCCGGGATGTGATCTGACACATTTATACTACCAAGTTTTTTAGTCAACAGAAGGCCCAGTTTTTTTTATCACATTCATTGTTGTGTTTGTTTATGCTGGCTCATAGCTACGATTAATTATGAATTAACCTTAGACGGGGGACTCGTCCATGGGAAACATGACCACCTGTGGACTACAAACGCATCTCCGCCTCTCCCCCCTGCCTATTTACACAAAGTAGATCAACAAATTCTCTCTCTCTCTCCCAGAAAGCAACAATGTAATGAAACACTGAACATGGAAGAGCAGGAATTGAAACATTCGCCTCCCTCTTTTTGATTTCACTACTACTCCACCACTAAAGTAACGTATCCTGTCTCCGTTGGGTTGTCCTCCGTTTTGTGAGAGCCTGTGCTGGAGGCTCTAACCCAGTGGTTAGGCTCTGCGGGAAGTCTGTCTCATAGAGCTGTGGAGGAGCAGGAGAGCTCCAGTGTTAATCACAGTGTAGCTGGGTGGGATTGCTGCTGAGGAACCCACACTCACTGCGGAGCTCGATGCATCAAGCTGGGTTCTTATTAGAAGAGTGCTGCTCTTTCATCAGCAACAATGTTCTTGAGCCTGATTTCGGAATTGTCTGGGGATCTGGTTAAAGGATGTTCACTTAACTTCCGTTGATGCCTGTGTTATGACCTATCGCCACAGTGAAAGGTTGTCGAGAATAGTAGCCGCCGCAATTCATTTATAAGTTGTGTATTGGATGACTTCTCTTTGTGAGTTTATTGTAGGACAATAAAGGGAGAGAACAAGCAATATGTCAGTATGTCAATGAGTCCTTCTCCAACCAGCTGTGAGGTCCTTAATGGGAGACAATTAGTCTCTGATTTTTATCTAATTTAACATGAAAGTTTGAATTACTTTGTCGTATAATGTGAAAAGCTGCCGACGGTGACATTTTCATACTTTCACACTGGCAATGAAGCTGGAACAAAGTCTGAATGATGATAATTTACTGCAGCTCTTTAGAAATCATGAAATGTAGTATTTAATTTTTTATTTAACTATGCAAGTCAGTTAAGAACATATTTTTATTTTACAATGACAGCCAACCCCAGAAATTTTGCCCCACCCTATGGGACTCCTGATCCCCGCCAGTTGCGATACAGTCCGGGATAGAACCGGGGTCTGTAGTGACGCCTCTACACTGAGATGCAGTGCCTTAGACCGCTGCGCCACTCGGGAGCCCTAGTATAGCTGCATAACCCTGAAATTGAAGGAAGTGGGTGTTTTGCCACACATAACTTCGTAAAATGTATTTTAAATAAAAGCATTTATTTTGTTGGTCTGCCTGGCCAACATTGGGATTAGCTGTCTGTCACGGCACAGCAGTCATTTGATTTCTGCTCTCTCACTCTGTTCCAACAGATAAGGCGCCCCACTTCTCCCGGCTGGGAGATGAGGAAGTCAACGCTGGGCAGAATGCAACCTTCCAGTGTGTGGCATCGGGCCGGGCATCGGAAGCTGAGAAGTTCCTACTGGAGGTCAGTGGGGATTTAGGGGCACACCCATAGTATTTATTTTATTTCAAATACTTTTGAGAGTTTGATTGAGTCTGTCTGGAGTGGCAGGTGGGTTTGCACTTTTGGGTTCATTTTCAGCTATTGAATTGGTTCCATTGAGCCAGACAAGCTCAATCAAGCGCAGCTAAAGTATTTCAAAGAAACCAAATACTATTTGAATGCAGGTCTCTTTGGGAATACCAGCACTTTTGAGTTCTACTTTAAGTGTATTTGTAGTCATGCCATTAAAGAGGGAAACTTGAAACGATGGGTCAGTGTCTTTGAATTATATACAGTGCCTTGCGAAAGTATTCGGCCCCCTTGAACTTTGCGACCTTTTGCCACATTTCAGGCTTCAAACATAAAGATTTAAAACTGTATTTTTTTGTGAAGAATCAACAACAAGTGGGACACAATCATGAAGTGGAACGACATTTATTGGATATTTCAAACTTTTTTAACAAATCAAAAACTGAAAAATTGGGCGTGCAAAATTATTCAGCCCCTTTACTTTCAGTGCAGCAAACTCTCTCCAGAAGTTCAGTGAGGATCTCTGAATGATCCAATGTTGACCTAAATGACTAATGATGATAAATACAATCCACCTGTGTGTAATCAAGTCTCCGTATAAATGCACCTGCACTGTGATAGTCTCAGAGGTCCGTTAAAAGCGAGTGCATCCCAAGGAGCACTGTGCAAGCGATAATATTGAAATGGAAGGAGTATCAGACCACTGCAAATCTACCAAGACCTGGCCGTCCCTCTAAACTTTCAGCTCATACAAGGAGAAGACTGATCAGAGATGCAGCCAAGAGGCCCATGATCACTCTGGATGAACTGCAGAGATCTACAGCTGAGGTGGGAGACTCTGTCCATAGGACAACAATCAGTCGTATATTGCACAAATCTGGCCTTTATGGAAGAGTGGCAAGAAGAAAGCCATTTCTTAAAGATATCCATAAAAAGTGTTGTTTAAAGTTTGCCACAAGCCACCTGGGAGACACACCAAACATGTGGAAGAAGGTGCTCTGGTCAGATGAAACCAAAATTTAACTTTTTGGCAACAATGCAAAATGTTATGTTTGGCGTAAAAGCAACACAGCTCATCACCCTGAACACACCATCCCCACTGTCAAACATGGTGGTGGCAGCATCATGGTTTGGGCCTGCTTTTCTTCAGCAGGGACAGGGAAGATGGTTAAAATTGATGGGAAGATGGATGGAGCCAAATACAGGACCATTCTGGAAGAAAACCTGATGGAGTCTGCAAAAGACCTGAGACTGGGACGGAGATTTGTCTTCCAACAAGACAATGATCCAAAACATAAAGCAAAATCTACAATGGAATGGTTCACAAATAAACATATCCAGGTGTTAGAATGGCCAAGTCAAAGTCCAGACCTGAATCCAATCGAGAATCTGTGGAAAGAACTGAAAACTGCTGTTCACAAATGCTCTCCATCCAACCTCACTGAGCTCGAGCTGTTTTGCAAGGAGGAATGGGAAAAAATGTCAGTCTCTCGATGTGCAAAACTGATAGAGACATACCCCAAGCGACTTACAGCTGTAATCGCAGCAAAAGGTGGCGCTACAAAGTATTCACTTAAGGGGGCTGAATAATTTTGCACGCCCAATTTTTCAGTTTTTGATTTGTTAAAAAAGTTTGAAATATCCAATAAATGTCGTTCCACTTCATGATTGTGTCCCACTTGTTGTTGATTCTTCACAAAAAATACAGTTTTATATCTTTATGTTTGAAGCCTGAAATGTGGCAAAAGGTCGCAAAGTTCAAGGGGGCCGAATACTTTCGCAAGGCACTGTACATGCTTGTGTTTGTATTTAAATTCAGCAGAGCATTGTGGGGAGTTTTAATGCTACGCACCAGCCTTGAAGACTCTCCAGCCCAGCACCTTTCAAAATCCAGTTTGCTCATGATTTCACAGTGCTCTACTTTCTTCACAGCCTTCTTCCTTTATCCAAATAGAGGGCTCTGTTTTTAATATCCCTTTTTCCCACTTGTATGCTTTATTCATGCAAATTCCATCCCTCTGAAGGTCAGGAAGGCCGCTGCAGTGCATGTCTGAGTGAATAACATTCATTGGTTTTAAAAACATTACGTATGAAGGCCTGATGGAAGGTTTCAAAGAGCATTGTGATAGTCTTTTGTTTCCAGGCTCTGTCTCTCACAGCAATTACCAGGCAGCCACACATCCACGACTTACCACCACCACCACAGTATGTGTTAATTACACCATGCAAGCCTTGAGGCGCAAGGCACAACATTGTCTTCAACTTTGAGACCTCAAAGTAGTGGGAGGGTGTCCTTCCTTCAACGTTACAAAACCTTTAACATCCGAGTGAGAATGATATCAAACAAACCATTATGTCACATCACAAGGACAAGGACAGATGCCTCCAGTAGGTAGCTGTCATAACGGCACTAACATTCGCAATAACAAAAGTCCTCAAGGCTCTTCGATGCCTGCCTTCCCCAAACAGCATGAGGAGATACATGACTGGGTGTCACGGCTGCCATTTTAGATGAGGTTGCTTCCCCTCCCTGTTGTTTTGTTGTTTTCATTTGATTGTTGCATCTGCTGTGTGTACCAGCTGCGACCCAGTCTCACCATGCCAACTCCTGCCAGACTAAACAGATAATTTGGTAGTTTTCTCAGTAATTCGCTCCAGCCTGATAGTTTACATAATCCGTCTCAGGCTTATTTGATTAACCTGATTTTCCTAATATCCTATTGTGGAGGGAGAAAAATCTAAATAGATAAAAGAAGTAAGCCAAGGGAAGTAGACACTGAAGTCTATGATTGAGGGTTTGGTTTGTTTTTGGTATAACCACCAGACCAGACTGGTTGCCACTGCTTGACCCTAATCAGAGTTTGGGTGTTTACTTGTGACAGTTGGGGCTTGTGTGGTCTGTGGCTTTCAAGAGTTTACAAACATACAGACAAGTCCACTGTGGCTTTGGACAGCACAAAGACTTACACACATCCAGTCATCCAAGCGAACAGAGAAGGGGCCTAGCTCATCCCACTTGCTTCCCAGAGAGCCCCGGGCCAATGTCTTCTCTGAGACTGATTCTGTTGTTTTTCAATGAAAAAGAAAGAGAGAGAAGAATGTGTTGATAGGCAAGCCTGCTATTTCACACACTGAAAAATACCTTGGCCTACACGTTAGACTAATGTTAGGCTCAAGGTGGCCTGTTGTTGAGACTATAGGCTTGAAGGATGCTTGTGGTGATAATGGAAAAGAACAATGTGAGAAATGCCTTGAAGGGTTTAGTGGGATACCTCCTTTCATTCAACAATATCGCTACTGCAGCTTTCTTTCCCAGCACCAGTAGTCTCTTTTGTTTTTGTTATTTTTTCTCCTGCGCTCTCTCTCTCTACCTTTGTCACGCCCACTCCTTCTCCGTGGTATATTCTGACTTTGAAGAGCACTGGTGTCAGAGTCATTTTCTCTCTTTCGTTTCCTTTTGCTCTGTACCAAAACATGAAAGCCTACCCCATGCTATTCATCTGCCAGACGACACATTAGAAACATGGTGAAACATTAAGCCCACCAGGCATGCACTTTTAGCTACTCATGTGGATTTAAATGTATTGGCTCCGTAGTGTTTTGCAGGACTGTGTGAGTGCTGGGTGGTGCTAACTGACTACCGGCACCTGCGCTGAATTAACTAATGGCCCTCATAACCAACATTGCTCTCATAATCATTATTATCTTGACACGATTTCATTTGTTTGTATTAAAGGATACCTGAATGTAATTGTACATGTTTACCACAGAGGGATGTCCCCTGCCATTCAAGAGCAGCATTGCCGTTCTTGACACAAATCGGTGCGGCTGGCACCTACTACCATACCCTGTTCAAAGGCACTTAAATATTTTGTCTTGCCCGTTCATTCACCCTCTGAATAGCACACATACACAATCCATGTCTCAATTGTCTCAAGGCTTAAAAATCTTTCTTTAACCTGTCTCCTCCTTCATCTATACTGATTAAATTGGATTTAACAGGTGACATTTATAAGGGATCATAGCTTTCACCTGGATTCACCTGGTCAGTATATGTCATGGAACGATCAATGTTTTATACACTTAGTGTATGAGCCCAATACCCCCCCCAAAAAGCCTGAATTAAAATAATGATTGTGCCATTATACAAAACATAGCTTAAAAGCCAACTGCATATTACGCACGGCAGAAAAACATAATTGGTCTAGCCTACACTCCAAAATGTAAGTCATTCTATAATAATTGTCTTTGAGTGTGGACTGTATTATTATGCGTTCTACTTGGACTGGTTACCTTATGCTACGCTCCAAACGAGAATATAAGTATTGTATAGTATTGTCACGCCCTGGCCATAGAGGCTTTTGTCACGCCCTGGCCATAGAGGCCTTTATTCTCTATTTTGGTTAGGCCAGGGTGTGATTTCCATCTCCTCTCTCTCCTTTCTAGAAAGCACAAAGAGAGGGGCTGTCAAGAATGTAATAAAATATGTTTTGTTGTGAAAACAGTGTGTTGGAGAGCCCATGGCATACTGAGTTTCGGTGGAATATCACCTGTTGCGCAGCAAGGCTGCGTGCTCCTCAAACGGTGCGGGAGTGAAATAAGTGTTATTATACTGAACAAAAATATAATCTCAACATGCAACAATTTCAAAGATTTTACTGAGCTACAGTTCATATAAGGACATCTGTCAATTGAAATAAATTCATTAGGCCCTAATCTATGGATTTCACATGACTGGGAATACAGATATATCTCTTGGTCACATATACATAAAAAAAAAGGTAGGGGTGTGGATCAGAAAACCAGTCAGTATCTGGTGTGACCACCATTTGCCTCATGCAGCGCAACACATCTCCTTATAGAGTTGCATAGAGTTTATCAGGCTGTTGATTGTGAACTGTGGAATGTTGTCCCACTCCTCTTCAATGGCTGTGCGAAGTTGCTGGATATTGGTGGGAACTAGAACACGCTGTTGTACACGTCGATCCAGAGCATACCCATACATGCTCAATGGGTGACATGTCTGGTGAGTATGCAGGCCATGGAAGAACTGGGACATTTTCAGTTTCCAGGAATTGCGTACAGATCCTTGCGACATGTGGCCGTGTATTATCATGCTGAAACATGAGGTGATGGCGGCGGATGAATGGCACGACAATGGGCCTAAGGATCTCATCACGGTATCTCTGTGTATTCAAATTGCCATAGATAAGATACAATTGTGTTCGTTGTATTTATTCCTCAGCTGCTCATATTAAGCACGTGCTCTACTATAAAACCAGAGTAGTAACTTACCTGGCATGATTGAAAAACGAACTGTGGCAACACACCTCCATTCTCTATTTGAGTGCATACGGATGACATGTATTTTTACTCCTGGCCCTGTTCCCGCCCATTTGATAATGAGCCATTTTCAATAGAAACAAATTTTAGCCGGTGTGAGTAAGACCACAGCCGATGTGGCGGGTCAACATTCACAAGGCCGCTGGGCCAGACGGATTAGCAGGATGTGTACTCCGAGCATGCGCTGACCAACTGGCAAAGTGTTAGAATAGTCTGATGGGTGATCACTTGATGAGAGGACAGCCCGAGGCAAGGAACAGATCTCAATAGCCTATAGTAGCATCATGCAGCCCATATCCTGTATGTTTTGATTTCAAAGACATTCTAAGGTTTGTATCATTCACAACTAAAGTTGCCAAATAAGTCTAGCGTATAGAACCTGGTTCAAATGGTTACTTTTACGCTCAATATAGCCACTCCGAAATGGGAATTATATCCTTCTTACTAGAAAATCATGTTATATAAAATAATGAAACAGGACTATCTTGTCTCCTAAATGAACTAGCCTACTGCCTATGGCATGGTGCAAAAATTTATTTTCTTCATATCATAAGGTTGTCTTTAGAGCTGCCAAAAAATAAATGATGGATTTATTGTGATAGTGTATATTTAATGGATGTATTAGACTTTTTAAAATGTAGACGTTCCAAAGGAGCACACCAGTGGCTTGTATGCTGCTTGTATGCGTAGAGGCCTTGAGATGCAGTTATTTACATGAAAATAACCGGCTGACTAAATGTCATGACTGCTACAGCACTACCCTTACACTGCAAAGGCCACAGACTTTTTTGGAGCAATAGGAAACGATGGTTCGTGGGAGGCAGTTGTTAATGTGTTCAGAGGGTCCCTGGTAAAAGCCCAGGTTGGGGCAAGGAGAGGGACGGAAGCAATACTCTTACATTGGATCACTCAGTTGGGCTCTGCCCAGCTGCTGGGGTTGCTGTGGAGAAGGTTGTCAAAGGGGGGTGAGTGTAACCGGTGTGAAATGGCTAGTTAGTTAGCGGTGCGTGCTAGTAGTGTTTCAATTGGTGACATCACTCGCTCTGAGACCTTGAAGTAGTTGTTTCCTTTGCTCTGCAAAGGCTGTGGCTTTTGTGGCGCGATAGGTAACGATGCTTCATGGGAGGCAGTTGTTGATGTGATTCAAGCCCAGGTTGGGGCAAGGCGGTAAATGGAAGTAATACTGTTTGCAGCTGTGTGTCTGTGTGCAAGAATGTGTTTGTGAGTGTGCTTGTTTATATCTGACCCATCCTGTTTTTTCTGTCCCCTCTCTCCAGAGGCACAGTGGGGACGTGATCGCTACAGCCTTGGTCAAGCACCTGAGTCACCGGCGCTTTGTGGCATCATTCCAGGTGGACAGTGTGCAGCGCAACGACCAGGACTTGTACCGATGTGTCACCCAGTCCTCCAGGGGCTCTGGGGTCTCCAACTTCGCTGAGCTCATCGTCAAAGGTAAATTCGCTCGCCGTCAGTCAGTGGGGTCTAGGCTAGGATCTCTCAAGACCCTGTACTCTAGGTCTATGAACCAAAGGTGAACTGAATAAAGCTGATTTAGTTATGTTACTTTGTGTTAGCAAAAGCAGTAAATGTTGAAAATGAACATTTACATAATCTGTCATAAATTTACACATCCCACACACTTCTCAGCTGTGGTATAATTAAATCAACACATTGAAATGCTTGATTGATATTATCATATAGACCAGGTATTCCCAAACAGGGGTATGTGGAATGTGGTCGGGGGTACGCCAAATAAAAATGTGATTCACATAGAAAATTCATTTAATTTTTTTATATCTATCTTTTTTTTTTTTTACATTTTAAAACAGTCCATTTATATTTTCCAATGGGCTATACATTTTTATGTTTTTTTTCTCACCTGAGTAGCCTCGTTTCACTACCAAAAATAAAATTAAACCATCTAGTGTTCAGCAAAATAACAAATACAGGTAGCCTAGTCAAATAAGTAACATCCAATCACATTAACCGTTACTCTCTCGTGGGAATTCCATTAACAGTCCGTATGTAGGCAAATGTAGCTGCTGCTCATTCCATTTGCTCGAAAATTGATAAATGGTTAAAAAAAGTAAGGCCTGTGTCCATAGACACATACCAGCAGTACTACACCTGCACCTGTCGACGACACAAGTTGTTCTGCTTCCATGAGCACATCCAGTGCTAGCATCAGTAATTCTACATTTATTGTTTGCCCAGCTAGCATGGACACTGACAGTTGTGAATCTGATGCAGCCGAAGAGCTACTGCCCCCTTACCCGGGAAAGCATCAAACAGACCGGGACGTTGGACCATCAAAGAAGTGTAAATATGATGAGAACTACATTGATTTGGTGTTCACTTATATTGGGAGTAGTGCCTTTCCTCAGCCACAGTGTGTTATATGTGCAAAAGTACTCTCACAACTCGATGAAACTCTTGCGCAGACATTTAGAAACAAAACATGCCAATTAGAAAAATAAGCCACAGGAGTTTTTTGAGTGAGAATTAAGACAGTAAGTCATGAATAAAAGCAACAGATACCATTAATAAGAAGGGGCTAGAAGTGTCTTATGTGGTGAGCTACTGAGTGACTAGAATAGGCAAGCCCCCATGCTATTGTGGAGGACTTAATTATTCTTTCTGCCGTGGATATAGCTGGGACAATGCTGAGGGAAAAGGACAAGAAAACTATACAGACAATGCATTCATCAAACAACACTGTTTCACGACACTCAGCAGTGACATGGTAAGAGATGTTTTTAAACAATTACTGCTTCGCATACAAGGCAGTGAATTTTATGAGTTAAAGCTGGATGAGTCAACAGATGTGGCGGGCCTGGCACAGCTCCTGGCAACTGTCTGTTGCGTTTATGGGGGTTCAATTAAGGAAGATATCCTCTTCTGCAAACCACTGGAAACCAGGACAACAGGAGAGGATATTTTTAAAGTACTGGACAGCTTTGTGACATCAAATGGACTTTGGTGGTCAAGAGGTGTTAGTATCTGTACTGATGGTACAAAAGTCATGACAGGGAGACATAGTGCAAGCAGTTGCTTCCAACGCCACTTAGGTACACTGCAGTATCCACTGAGAGGCTCTTGCTGCAAGGGAATGCCTGCGAGCTTGAAAGACGTTTTGGACACTTACAGTGAAAATGCTTAACTTTGTTAAAGCAAGGTGAAGATGGTGCCGGAGGGTAGGGCTGCTGTCTTATCAGTTCTTAACCACCCATGCTATTTTTTATATTTTTTTGCGTTGTTCATAACTTGTTTTGTACATAATGTTGCTGCTACCGTCTCTTATGACCAAAAAGAGCTGCTGGACATCTGAACTCGGACGAGGAGTTCTTCTTTAATGAGTCAGACGGGAGGTGTATACTACGGACACCCGACCAGGCCCAGATCCCTGTGATTCACTGGTAAGGGAACATAGGATTCGTGGAAAGAGATAAGGATGCCTTGTGAGGATCAGGCGACATGTGGCTAATCTGCCCTTGCCTTCCGTTCTGCTAGCACATGTTCAATCGCTTGAAAATAAATGGGACAAACTGAAAGCATGTATATCCTACCAACGGGACATTAAAAATTGTAATATCTTATATTTCACCGAATCGTGGCTGAGCAACGACAATATCAACATACAGCTGGTTGGTGACAAATACAATTTGATATGATTTTGAACCTGTTTATTTCTGCACTATACAATGACATGGACAGCAATCATGTAATGCTTTTATCAAGGGGCAAAGTATTGACAATTTTTTTTGAAGAGACGAGCTTAAAGCTTTCTTTACTGACCATAATTTTCACTTGTCTGTCCACTTGCATGATGAGGAGTTTCTCACACGACTGGCTTATCTGGGTGATGTTTTTTCTCACCTGAATTATCTGAATCTAGGATTACAGGGACTCTCCACAACTATATTCAATGTGCAGGACATACAGTGGGGCAAAAAAGTATTTAGTCAGCCACCAATTGTGCAAGTTATCCCACTTAAAAAGATGAAAGAGGCCTGTAATTTTCATCATAGGTACACTTCAACTATGACAGACAAAATGAGAAAAAAAATCCAGAAAATCACATTGTAGGATTTTTAATGAATTTGTTTGCAAATTATGGTGGAAAATAAGTATTTTTTGTCTGTCATAGTTGAAGTGTACCTATGATGACAATTACAGGCCTCTCTCATCTTTTTAAGTGGGAGAACTTGCACAATTGGTGGCTAACTAAATACTTTTTTGCCCCACTGTAATTGAGGCTATGATTACGAAGTTGGTTCTCTTCTTTGTCTCTGTATTAACAAGGACAACACACAGGTATTTCCATCATTGTATGATTTGTTTGTATGCAAATGAACTCAAGCTTACGGACAATGGCAAATGTGATATAGCGAGTGAGTTGGGTGCGCTAATACGCAGATACTTTACCGAAACGGATGACACAAACAACTGGATTCATTAACCCTTTCATGCCCTGCCTCCAGTCCACTTACCGATATCTGAACAAGAGAGCCTCATTGAAATTGCAACTGTCGGTTCTGTGAAGATTGAATTTAATCAGAAGCCACTGCCAGATTTCTGGATTGGGCTGCGCACAGAGTATCCTGCCTTGGCAAATCGCGCTGTTAAGACACTGATGCCCGTGCAAGCACCTATGTGAGAGTGGATTCTTGGCCCTCACTAACATGACAACTAAATACAGGCACAGACTGTGTGTGGAAAATGATTTAAGACTGAAACTCTCTCCAATACAACCCAACATTGCAGAGTTGTGCTTCCTTTCAAGCATACCCTTCTCATTAACCTGTGGTGAGTTATTCACAATTTTGAATGAACAAATAAGGTTTTATATGTAAGATAGTTAACAAAAAGCAAAATTATTGATTATTATTATTATTATTATTATTTGTACCCTGGTCCTATAAGAGCTCTTTGTCACTTCCCACGAGCAAGGTTGTGACAAACTCACACTCGTTCTCATGTTAATAAATGTATTGTATAGTGTTTGTGTGGCAGGCTTACAGTGATGGCAAAAAACAACATTTTAGAGTGCACTGACCCTGGTGCTAGAGGGGGTACGCAGCTGGAGGTTTAATGTTTGAAGGGGTACGGGACTATAAAACGTTTCGGAACCACTGATATAGACTATGATGCATGCGCTATCGTAAGCAAAGCACATCCTTTGAATACAATAATTGTTACTCCAAATATGTATATGGATACTATAAATAAAAACAAAATATGTTTTATTGTCACATACAACAGTGGGTTAACTCAGTGGGAACAGTGGGTTAACTCAGTCAAATCAATCAAATTTATTTATAAAGCCCTTACATCAGCTGATGTCACAAAGTGATGTACAGAAACCCAGCCTAAAACCCCAAACAGCAAGCAATGCAGGTGTAGAAGCACGGTGGCTAGGAATAACTCCATAGAAAGCCCAGAACCTAGGAAGAAACCCAGAGAGGAACCAGGCTATGAGGGGTGGCCAGTCTTCTTCTGGCTATGCCGGGTGGAGATTATAACAGAACATGGCCAAGATTTTCAAATGTTCATAGGTGACCAGCAGGGTCAAATAATAATAGTCACAGTGGTTGTCGAGGGTGCGACAGGTCAGCACCTCAGGAGTAAATGTCAGTTGACTTTTCATAGCCGATCGTTCAGAGTATCTCTACCGCTCCTGCTGTCTCTAGAGAGTTGAAAACAGCAGGTCTGGGACAGGTAGCACGTCCGGTGAACAGGTCAGGGTTCCATAGCCACAGGCAGAACAGTTGAAACTGGAGCAGCAACACAGCCAGGCGGACTGGGGACACCAAGGAGTCATCAGGCTAGGTAGTCCTAAGGCATGGTCCTAGGGCTCAGGTCCTCCGAGAGAGAGAGAGAGAGAAAGAAAGACAGACAGACAGACAGACAGACAGACAGACAGACAATTAGAGAGAGCATACTTAAATTCAAACAGGACACCGGATAAGACAGGATAAATACTCCAGATATAACAGACTGACTCTAGCCCCCCGACACATACACTTCTGCAGCATAAATACTGGAGGCTGAGACAGGAGGGGTCGGGAGACACTGTGGCCCCATCCGACAATACCCCACCCACTTTGCCAAAATGGCAGGATATAACCCCACCCACTTTGCCAAAGCACAGCCCCCCCCCCACCACTAGAGGGATATCAGCCCGCAAAGATCTCTGCCACGGCACAACCCAAGGGGGGCGCCAACCCAGACAGGGAAATCATGTCAGTGACTCAACCCACTCAAGTGATGCACCCCTCCTAGGGACGGCATGGAAGAGCAGCAGTACGCCAGTGACTCAGCCCCTGTCACAGGGTTAGAGGCAGAGAATCCCAGTGGATAGAGGGGAACCGGCCAGGCAGAGACAGCAAGGACGGTTCGTTGCTCCAGTGCCTTTCCGTTCACCTTCACACTCCTGGGCCAGACTACACTCAACCATAGGACCTACTGAAGAGATGAGTCTTCATAAAGACTTAAAGGTTGAGACCGAGTCTGCGTCTCTCACATGGGTAGGCAGACAATTCCATAAAAATTGAGCTCTATAGGAGAAAGCCCTGCCTCAAGCTGTTTGCTTAGAAATTCTAGGGCCAATTAGGAGGCCTGCGTCTTGTGACCGTAGCTAACGTGTATGGTATGTACGCAGGTATGTACGCAGGACCAAATCGGAAAGATAGGTAGGAGCAAGCCCATGTAATGCTTTGTAGGTTAGCAGTAAAACCTTGAAATTAGCCCTTGCCTTAACAGGAAGCCAGTATAGAGAGGCTAGCACTGGAGTAATATGATCACATTTTTTGGTTCTAGTTCAGATTCTAGCAGCCGTCTTTAGCTGCCTTGCTCAGAGGCAGAACGACATAATTTTACCTTGTGAGCTCGGGGATTCAATCCAGCAACCTTTCGGTTGCTGGCCCAACACTATCCACTAGGCTTCCTGCAGCCATGTGTATATTGTCTATATTTATGTTTGCCTGATGTACTATATGTGCTTGTTTTTGTATTGTGCAGGGCTCATTTGTCAAAGTGACTTTAGTCTCAATATGACTTCCCTGTTGACATAAAGGTAAATAATAATAATACTGTTCCAGGCTGATCAGTAGAGCAGTGTTGGAGAGCTGATCTATTGGACACCAATGTTGATCCAATATCTCTGCCCCTTCATATCATTCTCTGCAGATGGCCCAACCTCAGTCCCATTACTCACTCTAACCCTAGAGCCTGACACTGCTCTGACAGCTCTTTGATGACACAGCTCAATAGGAGGGTTTGATGCCACGCCAGGCCCTAATCCCTAAACCAGAGGAATGAGATGGAGAGGGAAATAAGGACATGGAGAAGTCCTATTCTACTCGTCTCCTCTAGTGCTTTATATCCTTTGCATCATCACTTCTTGAAACAGGCCTTGAAAGTAGGGAGAGGTGGTAGAGGGAGGGAAAGAGGAGAGAGAGAGAGAGTAAGAAAAAGGAGAGGAGGGGGAGAGAGAATAAGTAACGGGGGGGGGGGGGGGTTGTGAAGTAGCACCAATCTAATCAATTGCTAGATGTGGCAGCATGGATTTAGTGATACGGACCATTTGGTGGATAAGAGCACAGCCCCTTGCCAGACCAGCACTGAGCTCACACGGTGTCTGCCAGTAAGCAACAGCCTCAATCAATTCACAGACAGAGGGCCATACAATCTCCAAGTAATGTGCTCAGCTCCATAGAAAACTGTACAAAGAATTCTCAGCTCTAGAATTGTTAGTAGCATTATAGTAGTGACATGGTTGTTGCCAAAGCTTTTTTAAATTCAGAATATGTGGGTTATTTTTGGCATGGCGTGTTCTGTCCTGACTCCTGAGAACTGATGCATAGCCGTTCTGCAACAGGGCCATAACTCATACGCTGTGTTGTATTTCACAGGGACTGCAGTGCGTGCCTCTTAACAAGGCTTTTATAAACAGTCCTCCCCCACTGCCCCCGCTAACGAGAGGGTAATCAGCCTTTTAATTAGCTTGATCAACTAATTTCAGATCCCACAAGTGCTCCCCATTTGGCCCATAGATTACATGCACAAAGTAATCATGTCAATTGCAAAGAGGCCCATGGAGGACAGTGTTCTGTCCCTGCAATGTAGAACACATTTTGTGGAGTTTCACCCCTGAGGTGTTTTTGGCTAAGATGTATCATATCAGTTGTCATGTTTCGATAAACTCATTTTCAGGGATCTCGGAAAAGTAATAATCATTGAGCAAGTACATAAGTAAATAGAAAGCTATGTTAACAAACCTCCAGCTGATACAGTCAACTGGGTTTGTGTTCCTAAGCACAAAATGGTGCTGAAAACAGAAATGCAACAGTAATGAATAATGCCAGTTATAGAAGAATCCTTGGGAAAGTACAGTAAGGGAGTTTTGTTGATGTGAGATGAGGTGAATTTACATCAATATACAGTGTCTCCCTGTGCTTCCAGAGGCTTGTGAGGCTTGCATGATTTCTTGCAGTTTGTACGTGCTCCATGGAAGTGTCCATGGGATGAGGCAGGAATAGAGACGAGAGCCCTCTGAGAGGACAGTCATAACAGACACCGGCACCTCTGCAGGAATCAGGGATTAGTCACAGCCACAGATCTAACTCTGAACTATCTATCGCTCTTAGTCCTCATTTTTCTGCATTCCCTTCTTCCCCTCACACAGTCACATTTCTGTGTAATTTCTCAGTGGCTAAGAGAGTCTGCTGTAAGTGACATTCGGACGGTGGCCTCTGAAATGAATCATGCTTTGGCAACTTGTCCTCGGAATGATGTTTGGTTCTCTTCTTTCATCATGGTGACTTCCTCTGTGAAGATCTTGCATGAATTATGGTGCCAGCGGGAGGCACACATCGCTCAATTAAGAGAGCTTGTATTCTGAGATCATACACATTCCTCAGACCATATGCACAGCTGTTTTTTTTCACTCGCGGTTATCTGCTATGTTCATGTATGGCTCGTTAATGCGCTATTAATAGGTGTGTCCAATCTGCTATTTGAACCCTTGATCTGCAAAAAAAAGGTGGGGGGCTCAAACAAACCTGAAGGTTGTAGATGGAGTAAAAGTATGAAAAGCTGATAAGCATGTTGTAATAAGACTGATTTGCAATAGTACATAGTATTTTGAAGGACAGTGGAATGCAGTTCAACCGCTTCTGACCAAGATAGTCCTCAAATGTCACATAGATACAGCTACAGTGTATAGAAGCAAAAATAACATCTAAATAACCTCACAGCCTCCTACCCTGTCTTCTTCCCACAGTTCCCCCCTCCCCTATTGCGCCCCCGCAGCTGCTGCGAGCGGGCTCCACATATCTGATCATCCAACTCAACACCAACTCCATCCTGGGAGATGGCCCTATCATCAGGAAGGAGATTGAGTACCGGGCCAGCCAATCACCTTGGTCCGAGGTCCATGGGGTCAACATGGTCACCTACAAGCTGTGGCACCTGGACCCAGACACGGAGTATCACATAAGTGTGTTGCTGACCCGGCCCGGAGAGGGCGGCACCGGACCACCCGGACCACCCCTCATCAGCAGGACTAAGTGTGCAGGTGAGGGTCTGGGCAGTGTGGCAAGGTCTAGATATTCTTTTACAGTATGTGACATTCTCATAGTTGTCAGTGTTTGGTAACACAGAATAGTTTGGTAATACATGTTATTAACCACTTGCAAATCCTTGATTAAGTCTTACCATCATTTTTTTATTGATTTGCACATTTTATTGTAAGATCATTCTAGTTTTCTTGGTCTAACTGAAATGTTTCTAGTCTTGATAAATAGAGGGAAGTGCATCATTCTACAAGCAGTTTGCTTCGTCTGTGGATTTTACCTACGAAACCTCAGAAACGCTCATATTTTTGGTCATTTTAGAGAGGATATTTCCTCAGACTATTCAAAGTACAGATGCCCAACAGCTAGATGCTCATACTTTATTTAATCTCAGAGTAATTGCTTCATTATATTATTGAATTTGAAAAGTGGAATAGCAGACCATCGACTGTGGTGATAATGTGGCCAAATTGTATTCCAGACTGAAACCCTTCTGTGAGATTGAGAGGTGGTCTTTGTAAAAAAAAAAAAAAAAAAAAAAAAAAAAAAAATTGCTGGAAGAAAACAACTAGCACACACACACTCAACCACAAAATTCATGCCTATTTCCTGTGGGCATTTGTCCCATGTCTCCTACAGTCATCAGTCTTTAATATGCCCAGCGATCTCTTCCCACCACAAACCATCTCTCCCCCCCCCCCCCCCCCTCCCTGTTACACCAACCACAGCCTCCATGTCCTGTCTGATGACACATTAAGCACACTCCCTTTTCCCAATAGCCACAGACACCAGCCATTCATCAGTAAAATAGAGAGCCCAGAGCCAGCTCTCACTCAAAAACACAGGAAAAAAATTAGAGGAAGTAGAGAAAGGATACACAAGGAAAAAATTATAATATTTTTTAAAGAGATAGACAGGGAAAGAGGAGAGGGAATTTTATAGTTGTGAAGTGAGAGAGGATGCACACACTGTTTTATGCACGCACTGTTTTATCCTGTCTGTCATGTTTATTTCCTCCAGATAATTTTCATACCAATTGTGACTCCAAATAACTGTCTCAGATATCAAAGCCTGACTTCTTGCCCTTTAATTTCCCCAGCTGTTGTTTTCACAACATAAGGGTTAGGTTTTTGTGTCTACTTGTTTGTTCTGTTGGTGGCCTGATCCTGATTCACACACCTTCAGATACTCCTCTCCATCACCCCGTTCACCCTCCAGAAGTCTCTAATCACCACCTGGACACCCTTGAGTTCCACTGACCCAACCCCCAGACCATCTGGTCCAGAATCCACACTGACCCCAAACGTCATCATTGCATTATGATCCTCCTCAAATTTGTTGGGCTGCTTAGGTCTAAGCATGAGGAAATATATGGTCTTGTCACAGTGGGGATCTCTGGGAGTGTGCTAGTTACCAGAGTGAACAGACGGGGGGGGCTTGGACCCTCTTGGTGTTCTTATGACTAAAGTTACTTTATTCTCCAAAAAACAGTGTTGCCATGGACTGGGTATGTTCTGCTGTTCCGTGGAAACAACGCCTCTCTTCCTGGCTTGCGCTGACCTATATAGTGGAGCCCGGGCGTTCTCCTGTGAGTGCTGTAAAACTAATGGCCGTGAATGTGAACATGGTCTCCGCCCGCCTCTGATGGCCAGCCAGGTGTGCTTGATGAGCCATCACTGTGATTATCAGCAGGGCTGCATTATCGTAGCTCAAAGCCCCTCAAGTAAATCACAGAGGAGACAAGTTATTTCCAAACCTATTTAATAGGCTTCCACCTGCTTCTGGGTCACTGAGCCTTCTGGAGAGCCCCCTGCCACCAAACCTCTCTGCCGAGCGAGGGGCTTCATACTGGTGCCTGACTAAAATTAGGAACATTACAGTGTGCTCATCCCTTTCATGGCTCGTCTTCCTCGTCCATCATGGCAGGCCTCCTTCATCTCCCATCTCCCCTGTGGTTAAGTCTCCACAGACTCCTTCCACAGCTCAGCACCAACCCAGGCCAAGGACAACCCTGTCCACAGGTAATCTCATGAATCAGTATTGGTGGGGGTAATAAACCAGAAGCTCTTCCTTTCCTCTCACTTCTATGCCGTGAGGAACAAGCATGCCACTCTGGGCCATGTTGGGGATTCTGCAACCCCTCTCTGAAGGCTGACAGGGAGTGTGTGCCGCACACATTCAAATGTGGCATGCAGACAAATAGACTGGGCAAGGGGAAGGGTGTTGGCCCAAAAGTCAAATTTGATGAAAATCCACAATGGGCACACTGTGGCCTCTTCGGTGGTTTTGTCATCAGCTCGTCAGTTATAAGCCTCTCTTTATTTAGCTTTGAGACTGTGCAGACTATCCATTACACCATAAAGACAATCCTCAATCAAATTGAACAATTGTTTTAACATTTCCTGCCGCGTCTAATGTACCACTACTTTATTACCCAGACCACATATGTATCTGCTGTCACAAACTGATGTTCAGAACGAAGCAGTGGTCATGTTTCCTTCTAGACCGAGATACCAGAAAACACATTTGGAAAGTAAACAGGTGACTGTGGAGGGGCTTAAGTATAGATTGCCAGTGTCATGAAATTCTGCTTCAGTGAGAAAGATAATGAATAGAAAGGGATAAATGGATCAACTTCAGGGAGAGATATAATTATTAGAAAGGGATGAAGAGATGAATAGAAGAGAGAACCTTTTGAGTGGTGCGTTAGTGTGTGTGTGTGTGTGCATGTGCCTGTTTGTGCTCGTATATTTCCTTGCATATTCAGAGAGAGCACCTTTTAAATCCATCTCCCTTGATTACTCCCATTCTTCCTTTAAGCTTTCTCTCGCTCATCGATGCATTAGCTCCATTGTTTTAGTCCTCAGCACAAATAACTGCAGTGAGAGAAGAATCCCTTTGAGTGTTATAGTCAGTGCAGGAATGAAGACGTTGGCTGATATAACCTTACTCTTCTCACTGCTGAGCCCTCCGCTCCATATCTCCTCTGTCACTCTCACTCTCCTCTGCCATTAGTCACAAATCCCTATTAAAAGAACAAAGCAATACAATACATTATGTGGAATATTGTTTGACAAAAAGGCATCGATTGTGTTAATAATGGGATGTGACAAATGCCTCCATTGGTAATGTGTTAGAGAATGTGCCTGAGATTGTCCTTGGCTCACCCCTGTAGCCTGTATCTCTTACTGCAACACTGACTGGCTTGTGCTTGAAGGCACAGAGGCTTCTCAGTATCTCTGTATCCCTCTATCGGTCTATGCCGAGGGAGGAGTAGAAAGACAAGGCTGTAGTTCTCTCTGCTTGAGTCAAAGGAAACAGGGTTGACCCCAAACCCAGCAGTGACCAGAAGTAACTGGGTGACTGCTAAAAACAAGCAGCCTGTCAAAATGACCCAGCAATAAAAATATACTGACGGAATTGAATGCCCTTGGACAGCGCTCTTATTTATGGTTCTGAATTTGGCCTCTGGGCATGGAACTATAGCGGACACTCAATTTTCTAGTTGACACATAGGCGGGAACTGGCGGGGGTGTGACAGAGACCCGCAGCCTGTCCCATTAATTAGCGTAATTGGCACTAGTCCGTGCATGGCTGGCGGGGGACGTGAGTGTGCCGCGCCCACAGTTTCTCTCTGGCAGGAAAACTGTTGACCTCAATGATGGGACATGGTAGCGCCACCTAGCTTGGATGAACAGCTTCCAACACATCGGCGTGACCGAGAGAACGTTGTCAGAACTTGTCACACATGGGAACATCAGGGCTATTACTAAAGGATTTCATTAAAACGTAAAGATTTCGTAATTTACACTGTGTTTAAACAGTTTTTATTTCAGCTTTATTTAACCAGGTTAGTCTCTTGAGATAAAAATATGTTTTTCAAAAGAAGACCTGGACCTAGTTGATAACCTTGCCTTCTCTCTCTCTTCCTTTCCCTCCCTTCCTCCCACCTTCCCTCTGTTAGAACCAACACGGGCCTTGCGAGGTCTCACAGCCTCAGAGATTCAGTCCAGGCAGCTGACCCTGCAGTGGGAGACGCTGGCCTACAACTTGACCCGCTGCCACACCTACTCTGTGTCCCTGTGCTACCGCTATGCCACCGCAGGGGGCGGTGGCGGGCACAACACTACTGTGCGCGAGTGCCTGGCGGTGGAGCACAATGCCTCACGCTTCACCCTGCGCGACCTGCCGGCCTACCATTCCATCCGGGTCCGTCTGGCGCTCGCCAACCCTGAGGGCAAGAAGGAAGGTCGGGAGGTCACCTTTCAGACTGAAGAGGACAGTAAGTGATGAGAGAATGTTGTAGACATATGTGCTAATACAGGGTACATATTCATAGAAACCGTAATAACATGGGAGAATGTTTGAGACATAAAAAGGAACTGATACATACAGGGCACATATTCATATAAAGTAGAATGATATAGGAACCATCTTGTGTTAGAGTGCCCTAATGCGAAAATAATATTTTTCAGTGGTGCAATACTCCAGTCTTGTCAGGCCGCAGTTCAGGTTGTTGGTTACTATTCACAAAAATGTGTGGAGTCTGCTGTACACTGCTGGTACATTATATCAGTCCTTTTAGATGTACCTGATAGCCTGGCAAGGTCTGTTGGCTGCCATCCAACCTCTTCACATGGCTGTCTACCTTCTCAATCCCTGCTTCCCAGAGATCTGTAAGAAACACTTGAATGTTTTAGTGACAGACTGTTCATTGATCACATTGGTGTCTGTCTGTTTAGGTAGTGGTGAAACTTCTGTGAGACCAAAATAACTCAAAGTACCTAGGGAGTCATCCAAAACTTTTCTCAGGAGGGAATTAACAAATGAACAAAATTTGTGCTGTTCAAATGGGCAAAACAATCTAGCTATCTATACAGTTGGGATTGATAACACTGGGTCAGTCAACATCAGTAGTGTAAAGAACACGAGGGGAGACAGAGAGCTGGTTTCAAGCTCAGGACGCAGCAGGTGTTTATTGCAAAGGACCACAGGAGGAAGCAGGTAGCTAGGTCCAGGGGCATGCTGAAGGTCATACACAGGAGGCAGGTAGCTGGGTCCAGGGGCATCCAGGGGCAGGCAGAAGGTCATACACAGGGGGTCCAAAGGGCAACCGTACGGGCAGGGAAAAGGCTTGTAACGTAGTCCGGGAGATCAGGCAATAAGTAGATAACAGGAAATCCGATTGGCTTAAAGTACAGGCAGGGGATAAGCAAAAAGTGTTGTTAGTGAGGCAGGCCAAAACTATCATACACGGGAGGAGTAAATCACGGGAAACCCAGAGCTCTGAAAGATGTGTGTCACAAAACAAACATTACATCACAGTGATGGAGTGCAAAGAACTGAACTAAATAGTGTGTGATAATGACATACAGGTGTGTGATTAGAAGGTGATTAGAATCCAGGTGATTTGGGATCTGGAGAGTGAGCTGCGTTCAGGGGATCTAGGTGTTTGAGAGTGTGGGCTGGAAAGTGAGCTGTGTTCAGGGGATCTATGTGTTTGGGGGTGTGAGTTGGAAGCAGACGTTACAAGTAGCTACAGTTTGATTGAAGGGATTCATAACTATTATTGTCCGTCTCCTTTCCCATACGGTTGTGTCTCAGTAGACTTGAATAAAAGCGTTGTGACCATCTCAAAGAGGCTGCATCAGTATACCGAAGGATCCGTCTCCTTTCTCAAATTAAAATTAAATATTAATAATCATATCTGAGGCCCACTAGTAAGCCAGAAAGAACGGATTTCCCCCCATATCTCCCAATATATTCCTTTTTTGCCAAGGCAGCCAACAGCTGCCTCTGTGCATTGCAGATGCCTGGCTGAAGGACAAATACATTTTTCCATTAAAAAGAAACTAAACAAATGCACTGTTCTCACACCAAAGGGAGAAAAAAAAGTGTGAGAGAGCGAACGAGAATGAGAGAAAAAGCGAGGGAGAGAGAAAGAGAAAAAAAGAGATACCTGTCAATTATAAACACACCCTTCAAAAGCTTTTAATCAGGAACTCTCTTTCCAAACTCTGTCACTACCAAAATAACACCAGACTCAGCTGTTTCCTCACAGCGCTGAATGGTTGTTGCTTTAGCCCCAACTACCCCTCCACCCTGCACTCTACACACACAGACTAATGGGGATTGTGGTCTGGAATAGAAAACCACAGAGCACAGAGGATACTATAAAAACAGTTAGCATTGTTTTTATAGGGATGTGTCTAGGCCAGGTTTCCCCCTGGTGTCCAAGCCAGACAGAGCTTTAACAGCATTCACCATTTATCTGAGGAGGATGCATTTAATCACCACTATTCCACTGAGGTATTTTGAAGGCATAAGACTCATGGTACAATAGAAATGCTTTGTCCAGTGTTGTACAGTAATTATATCATGTCACTGTCAGACTCGGTGCTCAAAGTAATATCTTTATCACGTAATATGAACCTCACCATCATGATGATAGTATGAATCTGATCCGTCTGAATTGACTGTAAGTACTTGTTATTTACTATAGTGAGTACTCTACTTCAGTGGTTTTATATCCGTCAATCATCTCCTATTCTCTTTGCTTGTACACTCTCTGATTGCCCCTGACTATATGCACTATGGTTAACACAACATATAGTCCTGTATGTCCTACATGGTGCAGAATTCTCAGTTCTGAAGCTAACATTGTAAGAGAGACTCAGTGACATTGACCACTGAATATGATATTGACATTATGAGATGCTTGCCATGATATTACAGCTTCAATTTCCTGACCTGTTGCTTATTTCCAATAGTACCCG
The DNA here is from genome assembly GCF_045791955.1 of Oncorhynchus clarkii lewisi. Lineage (NCBI taxonomy): Eukaryota > Metazoa > Chordata > Actinopteri > Salmoniformes > Salmonidae > Oncorhynchus > Oncorhynchus clarkii. The sequence continues at coordinate 40,008,941 of NC_092149.1, forward strand.
GTGGCATCGCCCCTGAATCGCTGACCTTCACCCCCCTGGAGGACATGATTTTCCTCAAGTGGGAGGAGCCAGTGGAACCCAATGGTCTCATCACCCAATACGAGGTAAGGATGCTTCCCACTCTGCTTGATGCCCTCCAATCATCTTCCTCTAAACATCTCCCTCCAAAGTTCTCAGGTTCACCCTCCTGGACCTCATATCCTGTTAGAGTTTGTAGGCAGTGATTGGTGTAGTTTAGGTCAGCAAGAGCAGTGTCACAGGCATTGATTAGTGTAGGTAAGTTCTAGGAGAGAAATGTCACAGAACTTTTCACACGGAGAGTTTGAAACAAGGACAGAACAATAGCTATATTTTACAGGGGGTTGTTATTTGAGGTAATAGACACAACACAGCTGTTTGATGTTAAGAATACAGGCAGAAGCTACAGTACTGTACAGTACAGTACATTTTTTTTACAAGCTCATAGTCCATCCCCAGAGCGCTCTCTGTTTCTCTCCACGCATCTAGTAGTATATCTAGAGCTAGAAAATAGTCTGGCACCTTGTCACCAAGAGAAGTTAAGAAAAATATTTATCAGCATATAGCACTGCCATGCATCATCACATTTTTCACCCTCATTTATTAGCACTAATTTATTCATGCTAATTTTGGAGTAGGTCTCCGCTGAAAACAGACAATTTGTAACGTTAGTCTCGCTTTCACCCTTCTGTCTTCACCTATGGTAGGTGCTCAGTACAGTATTACCTACACCAGCCTCAAGCCTTCACCCAGCCGTCTCTCTTTCAATGTCATCTCAAGGAGGATATTATTAAATGGGGTTTGTGGTTTGACATATAAAGTGGAGGCAGGGATGGATTTTCTCCCCGTAGCGTCCTGATCTCTCTGAGCTGACAAAGAGAGCTTTAGACGGAGCCACAGAAGAAATCCTCTTAATTTCTCTCCCATTAATGCTTTGACCTGTCTCCCTGAGCCCATCGACCGCCACGACTCCAGCCTCACAAGCCCCTTCTTGGTCCTCTTTGCTCTTTTTGAAGGCTATTATCGGCTTTTGTATTGGCTTTTTTTATGAGGAACACATAGGTCTCTGTGTGTACCTTGTACAGTCAGTCATTGGCTGTCTTCACAGCTACCACGCCCACATGGGTTATTGTAGTGCTTTTAAAATAATCTGCATCATCAATAGTTTGGTCAAGTCAGTGGGAAGTAAGGCGTGTCTGTGTTATTTAACATTCCCAGTTTTTACATTACTCTCTGATGCCACATGGGTGGAATCCCAAAAGGCAGTTTGACTGGGTGGGAAAACAAGTTTCTTCCAACAACATCAATATTTCACACAGAACACATTTCTACATTAGCATGAATGTCCTTCAGGCCATTACGAATGGATTAGCAAGCCAAACAAAATCATTAGCATCTTGTTATTGTGCAACCTGCAGGTTGTGAAATCTGTAAACACACAAAACAATATCGTTTTGATAATGATTCCAATTTCATGACAAAATAACAGCATTACGCTGGACTGCATCACATATGCTGCTGTTACTATTTCTGTCACTTTATTTCTAGTTATATGTACATGTCTACCTCAATTACCTTGTACCCCTGCACGTCGACTTGGTACTGGTACCCCTTGTATATAGCCAAGTTATTGTTACTCATTGTATATCAAATCAAAATCAAATCAAATTTATTTATATAGCCCTTCGTACATCAGCTGATATCTCAAAGTGCTGTACAGAAACCCAGCCTAAAACCCCAAACAGCAAGCAATGCAGGTGTAGAAGCACGGTGGCTAGGAAAAACTCCCTAGAAAGGCCAAAACCTAGGAAGAAACCTAGAGAGGAACCAGGCTATGTGGGGTGGCCAGTCCTCTTCTGGCTGTGCCGGGTGGAGATTATAACAGAACATGGCCAAGATGTTCAAATGTTCATAAATGACCAGCATGGTCGAATAATAATAAGGCAGAACAGTTGAAAGAACCTGGAGCAGCAGCACGGCCAGGTGGACTGGTGACAGCAAGGAGTCATCATGTCAGGTAGTCCTGGGGCATGGTCCTAGGGCTCAGGTCCTCCGAGAGAGAGAAAGAGAGAAGGAGAGAATTAGAGAACGCACACTTAGATTCACACAGGACACCGAATAGGACAGGAGAAGTACTCCAGATATAACAAACTGACCCTAGCCCCCCGACACATAAACTACTGCAGCATAAATACTGGAGGCTGAGACAGGAGCTCTATCAGAGTAACCATATCTGTTATTGTATATCTGTTATTACTTTTATTATTACATGTTTTACTTTTCTATTATTTCTCTATTTTCTTACTCTCTGCATTGTACACACTTGTTGTTTACGAAGCAAGTGATTAATACAATTTGATTAGATTTTGATTTGCAAAAAAAAATTACCAATCAGTACATTGACTTAGAGCAGCAGCACAATTTTAAAAGTCAGATGTGAATCCTCAGAGAAAGTCAATTGTACAAAATTTAAAGGATAGTTGCTCCACAAGTAAATAACTCATGCTCTCAGAAATAATTGCTGTATAAATCATTCTGGTGTCTTTTTTTAATCTGTCCACAGATCAGCTATCAGAGCATTGAGTCGTCTGACCCGGGCATCAACGTGCCAGGACCTAGGAGAACAGTGTCGAAGTTGAGGAACGAGACCTATCACATGTTCTCCAACCTTCACCCTGGCACCACATATCTGATTTCTGTCCGCGCCCGCACAACCAAGGGCTTCGGCCAGACCGCCCTAACTGAGATCACCACCAACATTTCAGGTGAGTGTTGGTGTGTGTGCACACCTACAGGTGTGTGTGTTCATGCTTGAATATATGTCTATACATTTGTATTTATTGAGGATCCCCATTAGCTGCTGCCTAGGCTACTCTTTCTGGGGTCAAGCAACATTAAGGCAGTTACAGTGCATTCGGAAAGTATTCAGACCCCTTCCCATTTTCCACATTTTGCTACGTTACAGCCTCATTCTAAAATGGATTACATGCATTTTTCCTTATCAATCTACACACAATAAGCGATGACAAAGCAAAAACAGGTTTTTAAAAATGTTTGCAAACGTATTAAAAATAAAAAGAACAGACATACCTTAAATCAGTGTGCAGATCTTATGCTAGCTATGAGACGAAAACATTTGCTCAGATGCATCCTGCTTCCACTGATCATCCTTGAGATGTTTCTACAACTTGATTGGAATCCACCTGTGGTAAATTCGATTGATTGGACATGATTTGGAAAGGCACACACCTGTCTATATAAGGTCCCACAGTTGACAGTGCATGTCAGAGTAAAAACCAAGCCATGAGGTCGAAGGAATTGTCCATAGAGCTCCGAGACAGGATTGTGTCGAGGCATAGATCTGGGGAAGGGTACCAAAACATTTCTGCAGCATTGAAGGTCCACAAGAAGTCAGTGGCTTCCATCATTCTAAAATGGAAGAAATGTGGAACCACCCAGACTCTTCCTAGAGCTGGCCAGCCGGCCAAACTGAGCAATCGGGGGAGAAGGCCTTGGAGGGAGGTGACCAAGAACCCGATGGTTACTCTGATAGAGCTCCAGAGTTCCTCTGTGGAGATGGGAGAACCTTCCAAAAGGGCAACCATCTCTTCAGCACTCCACCAATCAGGCCTTTATGGGTAGAGTGGCCAGACTGAAGGCACTCCTCAGTAAAAGGCACATGACAGCCCGCTTGGAGTTTGCCAAAGGGCACCTAAAGGACTCTCAGACCATGAGAAACAAGATTCTCTGGTCAAATCAAATTGTATTGGTCACATACACATGGTTAGCAGATGTTAATGCGAGTGTAGCGAAATGCTTGTGCTTCTAGTTCCGCCAATGCAATAACAAGTAATCTAACAAATTCACAACAACTACCTTATACACACAAATGTAAGGGATGAATAAATACATATAAATATATGGATGAGTGATGGCCGTGCTGCATAGGCAAGTTGTAGTAGATGGTATAGAACAGTATATACAGTGCCTTGCGAAAGTATTCGGCCCCCTTGAACTTTGCGACCTTTTGCCACATTTCAGGCTTCAAACATAAAGATATAAAACTGTATTTTTTTGTGAAGAATCAACAACAAGTGGGACACAATCATGAAGTGGAACGACATTTATTGGATATTTCAAACTTTTTTAACAAATCAAAAACTGAAAAATTGGGCGTGCAAAATTCCTACCTCAGAAAGTCCAGGACCCAGTTGCACAGGGTGGGGCCAAGATCCAGGGTCTCGAGCTTAATGACGAGTTTGGAGGGTACTATGGTATTACATTTTGAGCTGTAGTCAATGAACTGCATTCTTACATAAGTATTCCGCTTGTCCAGATGGGATAGGGCAGTGTGCAGTGTGATGGCGATTGCATCGTCAGTGGAACTATTGGGGAGGTAAGCAAATTGGAGTGGGTCTAGGGTATCAGGTAGGGTGGAGGGGATATGTTCCTTGACTATTCTCTCAAAGCACTTCACGATGACAGAAGTGAGTGCAACAGGGCGATAGTCATTTAGTTCAGTTACCTTAGCTGTCTTGGGAACAGGAACAATAGTGGCCATCTTGAGGCATGTGGGGACAACAGACTGGGATAGGGATTTATTGAATATGTTTGTGAACACACCAGCCAGCTGGTCTGCGCATGCTGTGAGGACGCGGCTAGGGATGCCATCTGGGCCGGCAGCCTTGCATGGGTTAACATGTTTAAATGTTTTACTCACGTTAGCCACGGAGAAGGAGAGCCTACAGCCTTTGGTAGCGGGCCGTGTCAGTGGCACTGTATTGTCCTGAAAGCGAGCAAAGAAGTTGTTTCATTTGTCTGGGAGGAAGACATCAATGTCCGTGACGGGTCTGGTTTTCTTTTTTTAATCTGTGATTGACTGTAGATCCTGCCACATACGTCTCGTGTTTGAGCCGTTGAATTGCGACTCTACCTTGTCTCTATACTGACGCTTTGCTTGTTTGATTGCCTTGCGGGGGGAATAGCTGCACTGTTTGTATTCGGTCATGTTTCCAGTTGCCTTGCCATGATTAAAAGTGGTGGTTTGTGCTTTCAGTTTTGCTCGAATACTGCCATCAATCCACGGTTTCTGGTTAGGAAATGTTTTAATAGTCACAGTGGGTACAACATCTCCGATGCACTTGCTAATAAACTCGCTAACCGAGTCAGCGTATACATCAATGTTGTTGTCTGAAGCTATCCACAACATATCCCAGTCCACATGATCGAAGTAATCCTGAAGCGTGGAATCCGATTGGTCAGACCAGCGTTGGACAAACCTGAGCACGGGCGTTTCCTGTTTAAGTTTCTGTGCGGATCTGAAGATGGCGCCGACAGAGATGGTCGCCTCGCTTCAGGGCCTTAGGAAACTATGCAGTTATTTGTTTTTCTATGTATTATTTTATGTATTATTTATTCCATTGTTAACTGAGGAAATCTCAAGTGTTACTACATTAAGCCGGGAAGAACTATTGGATATAAAAGCGATGAGAATTTACCAACATTACGACCAGGAATACGTCTTTCCTGAAGCGGATCCTTTGTTCGGACCTCCACCCTGGACATGGGATCTTATCCCAGAGACCGACCCAAAACCACGCGGTCGCCACAGGAGAGGCAGATGGAGCGGCCTACGGGTCAGACTCAGAAGGCAAGCACACCATTCACTGCTCCCGAGCAAATTACTCCCCAATGTCCAATCTCTAGATAACAAGGTGGATGAAATTAGGGAACGAGTTGCCTTCCAGAGAGACATCAGAGATTTTAACATTCTCTGTTTCACAGAAACATGGCTCATGTTGTCAGAGTCGGTACAGCCACTTAGTTTCTTTGTGCATCGCGCCGACAGAAACAAACATCTCTCTGGTAAAAAGAAGGGCGGGGGTGTATGCCTTATGATTAACGACTCATGGTGTAATCATAACAACATACAGGAACTTAAGTCATTTTGTTCACCTGACCTAGAATTCCTTACAATCAAATTCCGACCGCATTATCTTTCAAGAGAATTCTTTTCGATTATAGTCACAGACCTGAAAGTAGCAGTGCAGCGACTCTCCCCATCCAATCTGACAGAGCTTGAGAGGATCTGCAGAGAAGAATGGGAGAAACTCCCCAAATACAGGTGTGCCAAGCTTCGAGTAGCATCCTACTCAAGTAGAATCAAGGCTGGGATTGCTGCCAAAAGGATCTTCAACAAAGTACTGAGTAAAGGGTCTGAATATTTATGTACATTGTAACACTTAATTATTTTTTATTTATACATTTGCAAACATTGCTAAAACCCTGTTTTTGCTTTTTTATTATGGGGTATTGTGTGCCGATTAATGAGGGGGAAAAAAACAATTGAATTCATTTTAGAATAAGGCTGTAATGTAACAAAATGTGGAAAAAGTCAAGGGGTCTGAATACTATCCGAATGCACTGTATCTACAATACAAAATCTATGTGTACGTGTGTGTGGAGTGCGATTCCACGTGTGCCATGTCAACCTTCGCACCTAGCATGGATCAGTTGAACATCAATTGTCTGAAGGAGATAACAGGAGTTTGTAAATACACAATATGCAAAAGTATGTGGACACCCTTTCAAATGTGTCTGTTTAGCTATTTCAGCCACATCCCGTTGGTGACAGGTATGTAATATTGAGCACATAGCCGTAGACGAACATTGGCAGTGGAATGGCCTTACTGAAGAACTCAGTGACTTTCAACGTGGCACCGTCATTGGATGCCAACTTTCCAACGAGTCAGTTCATCAAATGTCAACTGTAAGTGCTGTTATTGTAAAGTGGAAATGTCTGGGAGCAACAATGGCTCAACCGCGAAGTGGTAGGCCACAGAAGCTCACCGAATTGCACCGCCGAGAGCTGAAGCGTGTAGCGCGTAAAAATCATCTGTCCTTGGTTGCAACACTCACTACTGAGTTCAAAACTACCTCTGGAAGCAACATCAGCACAATAACTGTTCATCAGGAGCTTCATGAAATGGGTTTCCATGGCCGAGCAGCCGCACACAAGCCAAAGATCACCATGCGCAATGCCAAGCATAGGCTGGAGTAGTGTAAAGCATGCTGCTATTGGGCTCTGGAGCAGTGGGAACGCGTACTCTGGAGTGATGAATCACACTTCAACATTTGTTTTTGTATTTATTATGGATCCCCATTAGCTGGTCGTGGGGTCTGGCAAAATTAAGGCAGTTATACAATATTAAAAACATTACAATACATTCATAACACATTTTTTTTTTTGCATTCCGACGGACGAATCAGGGCTTGGCAGATGCCAGGAGACCGCTACCTGCCCGAATGCATATTACCACCTGTAAAGTTTGGTGGAGGAGGAATAATGGTCTGTGGCTGTTTTTCATGGTTCTGTCTAGGCCCCTTAGTTCCAGTGAAGGGAAATTGTAACGCTACAGCATACTGTACAATGGCATTCTAGACGATTCTGTGCTTCCGTGCTTCCAACTTTGTGGAAACAGTTTGGGGAAGGCCCTTTCCTGTTTCAGCATGACAATGCCCCCGCGCACACAGTGAGGTCCATACAGAAATGGTTTGTCAAGATTGGTGTGGAAGAACTTTACTGGCCTGCATAGAGCCCTGACCTCAACCCCCCATCAAACACCTTTGGGAAAAATTGGAATGCCGACTGCCAGCCAGGCCTAATCACCCAACATCAGTATCCGACCTCACTGATGCGCATGGCTGAATGGAAGTCCCCGCAGAAATGTTCCAAAATCTAGTGGAAAGTTTTCCCAGAAGAGTGGAGGCTGTGCTACAACTACCATCCTCTCAAAAGGAGTGGCACCCTTTCATCGCACACAACAAAGCACAAAGATAGATGCAGTGCTTCATGGGACCATATAGCATCTCCCAGCTGAGAGAGACAGACTGAGCTTATTACTGAAGAAGGAAATCCATCCCTGGTGTTCTATTCACTTTTAATGATGCATGTTTCCCTGTGTAAAAAGGCAGGAATAAGAACACCTCAGAGGAAACCTCAATGCATCTCTCTCTCTCTCTCTCTCTCTCTCTCTCTCTCTCTCTCTCTCTCTCTCTCTCTCTCTCTCTCTCTCTCTCTCTCTCTCTCTCTCTCTCTCTCTCTCTCTCTCTCTCTGTGGGTGTATGAGTGTGTCTTCATGTAAAGGAGAGTACTGAGAGTTCTTTAATTATAGATGTACTGCTTAATCACTCCTTGGCGGCTGTATGTCAGATAGGGACCTGTTGGTACTAGGCCAGAGAGAGAGTCCAAAAGCCCTTATGTATCATCCTCCCCCTCAGAAGAGCAGAACATTCACATGTACTGAGCATCTCTCATTGCTACACTGACAACTAGCTTATAGCGCCTATAACGAACTCCACATAATGTACGTGCACCCCTACTAAGACAGCTACAGAGCCTGCCATCTAGTCTACAGTCTTCCAGAGTGAACTACCACAGAACACACAATGAACTGTACACAACCCGCAAGCTAATTCTTACTTTATCTCCATTGAGCTTACCCCAATAAACCCCCGCAAAACCTACTCCCAACCGACCAACACCTTACTGACATCAAACACCTCAGACTCTTCGTAGCACGCTATAGCTTTTATATTATGTGTGAATAAAATAGGCACACACTTATTTAACGCCTCACTTTAATTCAGCTAGTTGCTATTTCCCAAACCCTAGTTTTTTTATACCATAATTGTTGATTCCACTGTAATAGTTAGCCTTTCCCCCCCTTCACTAATTGACTAGGGATATTATAGACACGCCTTGCAGAAGGTGGCATCTCCTGGGAGAAACGCAGCTTCGGCCAAATCCCTTTAAATGAGAAGCTCCTACTATTTGTCCTGCATTTCCCTGACTTTTAATTGCACTCGGTATCCAAGACAACCAGAACATAGGGAAATTCGGGAGGGACATTTCTGTCGGAACGGAGCTGCACGGAGCTGCAGACCTTTTATGAGAGAATAGGGAAAGAGGCTGCATGTTTATTAGATAGGATGTGTGCATTGACACAGCTCAGCTGCTTTTAAAGGGGACTGATGAAGGATGTGTCTGCGTGCGTGCGTGTATGTCTGCGTGTGTGTCTGAGTGTGAGTGTGTGGTTTGAGAGTATGTGTTTGGTAAAAAGTGTGTGTAAGAGCATGTGTATAAGTACGTGTGTGTGCTTATGTATTGTTAATTACAAGGTCAGTCTAATTGCAATATAATATAACTTTGTCTGTACTCCTGTGCTCTGTCTCCTCAGCTCCTATGTTTGACTATGGAGACATGCCGTCCCCTCTCAGTGAAACAGAGCGCACGATCACTGTGTTGCTTCGCCCCGCCCTGGGCAGGGGAGCACCCGTCAGGTGAGAACACAACACACACACACAGATTTTATTTTATTTGATTTGATACATAAGATTTCTAGACATTCAATGTCACATTTACAGCACATACATATTATTTGCCAGAGCCCCTATATGATCAACCTTAATGAGAAACATCTTACAATAATTTATACCAACCTCTTTGTGCTCTGTGTCCACCAGTACGTACCAGGTTGTGGTAGAGGAGGAGAGTGGCAGGAAGGTGAAGAGGGAACTGGGGGTTCAGGACTGTTACCCTCTGCCCATGTCCCATGGGGAGGCCCAAGCCAGAGGGACCCCTCACTACTACACGGCCGAGCTGCCTCCCAGCAGCCTGCTTGAAGCCAGCCCCTTCACAGTGGGGGACAACCACACCTACAATGGCTACTGGAACACCCCGCTGGACCCCCGCAAGAGCTACCTCGTCTACTTCCAGGCCATGAGCAACTTCAGAGGGGTGAGTACAGGGCTTGAAGAAGGCTGTGGCTGATTTCTAGATCAACCACTAACCCCTAGGTGATCTGAGAATATGGGTAGGTAAACAAATGGTCGTTATCAATTAAATGTCACAGTACAGTTTAGAGCGTTTGATTTGGCTGCTGGGAGACCCCCTGTTTGTTTAAAAGCATTGACAACTACCTGACGTTTTCAAGGGATTTTTAAATAAATGTCATAACTATTTGGTTTTAATATCATCACCTCTTGAAGAGCATAGTCAGAGCTATACATTTCCAATAATTTTACATTTAGCTCTATGATCAGAATAATACGACAAGTAACTCATGCTTTTCATGATCAGTAAACATCATGTACTAAATTCAGATAGGTGAGGGTAACCTATCCATTTGGCATATAGCTAGCTAGCTATGCAAACAACGTGTCATTTAGCTTCATCAGAGATTAGGCTTTTGGAAAGAGTTTGGGATGGGCAAATCGCTTGTCAGAAAATGTAAGAGACACGACGTGGCTAATCTCAGTGCGACGGCTCCTGGTGAGAGCAGTAGTCCAATGGAGTTGTTATGTTAAAACACTTCAACACGTATTATTAGAATGTGGCAGAACAAAATAAATCTGGGAACAAATGCAGGATTTTGGAAACACTATTGAAATTGAACCAAATGCCATACTATATGGGAAAATCACTGGAACACTTAAAGATACCTATAAAAACATTTTTCGCCTCATCATATGTATAGAGAATGCACAAATGGAAAACCCGGTGCCAAATGACAATTGCAAATGTCTTGATTCCCAGCTGAACAGTTTTTAAACAAATTAGAAAGGAGAAGAACCAATGAAACGAGGAGGGGGTAAACAATGGTAAGTTATTGACTTTGATTTTATTTTTTATTTGTTATATATGTACAGTATATATAATGTAAATGTGATGTAACTTACAATGTATGCTAAAAATCCAGTTTAAAAATAATAAAGATAATAATAATAAAGCAGAATAATATTTTTTAAAAGCAACAAAGTTACAAAACAGGAAGTGATCCAATTTAACGTGGTCAATCAATCAATGTAGCCTATCATGTCTGTCAGCAGCAATCATGATTAAACACTCTTAAAAACAATGTTGAAAAGGGGATCATGTTAGCTAACTTTGCTAGGTAGGCCTATGTTGGTTGGAGAAAAAAGTACACTATGTCTATTTACCACTATGTAAAGTTTCTACCGGTATCTTGCAAACTAAACATTATAATATCAGCTAACAGTACATCGGCAAATGCACCCCTCTGCAGATTGACAGGCAGAGCCCACAAAAGATGGGAAATTAACCTAAACCACTCATACTTATTTTGTAAATAACTCAAATATCCAATTAATGGTGGCCATTATTGAGAGATGTTATGAGGCTACCATCACATATCTGAAAAAACATGAACAAATTATGTTTACTGATCATTACTGATAGTTTTGCAGGGAATAATCTGAAATGTGGAGTTCTGACTATGCTCGTCAAAAGGTGATGTTACAACTAAATAGTTAGCATTTATTTAAAATTCCCTTGAAAATGGCATGCAGTTGTCAATGGTTTTAGAGGAGCTGGGGCCTCCTGGCCCCCCCAGCAGGCAAATCGAACTGTCTGCACATTATTGAGACAACCTATATGATAATTGCTTCAGTTGCTAATTGGCTGGGAGGAAATTGTACCCAATTGCTTATCAATCCTTTTAGATCCACAGGAATGCCCAGGGATTAGGGGGCAATTTGTAATTCAATATGTAACGCTGAATTGGTGTTGGTTTATGAAAATGTTGTATTTTTTTTTACTTCCATTGTCCTCCAGTCCAGTACAGTGCCTTCGGAATGTATTCACACCCCTTGACTTTTTCCACATTTTATTACGCTACAGCTTTAATCTAAGATTGATTAAATAAAGCAAAATCCTCAGCTATCTACACACAATACCCCATAATGACAAAGTGTAAACCAGTTTTTAGACATTTTTGGACATTTATTAAAAATACAAATACCTTATTTACATAGGAATTTAGACCCTTCACTGTGAGACTCAAAATTGAGCTCAGGTACATCCTGTTTCCATTGATCATCCTTGAGATGTTTCTACAACTTGATTGGAGTTCACCTGTGGTAAATTCAATTCATTGGACATGATTTGGAAAGGCATACACCTGTCTATATAAGGTCCCACAGTTGACAGTGCATGTCAGAGCAAAAACCAGGCCATGAGGTCGAATGAATTGTCCATAGAGCTCCGAGACCGGATTCTGTCAAGGCACAGATCTGGGAAAGGGTACCAAAACATTTCTGCAGCCTTGAAGGTCAGGATCGAGGCAAAAGATGGACAGAGCAAAGGAAAGAGAGATGCTTGATGAAATCCTGCTCCAGAGCGCTCAGGACCTCAGAATGGGGTGAAGGTTCACCTTCCAACAGGAAAGCGACCCTAAGCACACAGCCAAGACAACGCAGGAGTGGCTTCGGGGCTTGAACCTGATCTAAAATCTCTGGAGAGGCCTGAAAATACCCATCCAACCTGACAGCGCTTGAGAGGATCTGCAGAGGAGAATGAGAGAAGCTCCCCAAATACAGGTGTCAAATCAAATCTTAAGCTTGTAGCGTCATACCCAAGAAGACTCGAGGCTGTTCGCTCCCAAAGTTTCTTTAACAAAGTACCGAGTAAAGTGTCTAAATACTTACTATGTGTAAATGTGATTTTTTTTTGCTTTATAAATTTGCAAAAAATTATAAAAACATGTTTTTGCGTTGTCATTATGGGGTATTGTGTGTAGATTGATGAGGGAAAAAAAAACATTTAATACATGTGGAAAAATCAAGGGGTATGAATACTTTCCCGAAGGCACTGTATATCTCCCATAATGTATGCCAGGCTTGAAAGAGCGGGGGAAATTACCTCCTTTAGGCTTGTACGCCATGTGAAAATATTTGTGGTGTGAAATGTGCTTGTTGGAAAGAAATGCCTGGATTGGCATGGTCCTTAGCTGGAATCCATGTTTCTGAACGTGTCCAGCGCTTTGATTCGATGCACAGCATTCAAAGGGTGTCAAGGACAGGGAATTTCTTGTGCGCATTACTTCCTGCTAGTAAATCTGTGATTAGCTGGTACTCTTCTCATTATCCCTCCTTCCATTCTCTATCCTTCCCTCTCACTCTTTCTCTTTTCATCCCTCTGCTACTGGCCTTACCCTCCTCATCCCTAGCCTTATCCTCCATTCCCTCCATTCTTCTCCTCTATCTACTCAATTTTCCTCTCTTTTATTCCAAATCAGTGGAGACTCATTAAACCCTGTGACTAATAGGATCCTCAGTCGAGGAAGATCCTGATCCAGCAGGGCTTTATTCCAGACCACCATCCTCTGTTCTTGTTCTCTCACTCTACTGCTCCTCTCCTGCCCAAAAAAAGCTGCAGCAGTCCCAATCATACACCAAGGAAGCCCCATTATCAGTCCAAACTGCCATTACAGGATCACCCACTACCTGGCAGAGACAATTACTTAGGGATAATTGGACACAGGTGCAGATGATCAGAGATAGAAATGTTCCGTTTAAATATTCAGTCTATGGCCCATCAGCAGAGCAACTCACCACTCTTTTCCTCCAGTGGTGGCGGTGGTGGCTTTTTCTGGCCCAGTGGAGAAATGCTAGGGGCCGTGCAGCGTGAGCAGTTCACACAACTGGGTTAATAAGCGACAGGATTAGACAGTGAAGCGTCTGACTTTACCGGCGGATGGGATTAGGGCTTTGTTTTGGCTGGCAGCGAGCCAGACTCCAGCGCTGGGAGCGGGCTGGACAATGGAGGCAAAGTGCCCGATCACAAGACCCGGCCCTAAGTCCCCAGGGGGCTCTGCCAGCCAAGGCCATTCTGGCAACAAAGGTATACAGCAGTTACAGGCGATCCCTATACCAGTTCCAGGGCTCTCCCCATGGGCACAGAGAATCCACACTCCCTTCATGCCAGATCACCTTATTGGGCTTATATACCCTTCATACAGAGGAAAGGGGGTAGAGGGTTCATGTACAGTCGTGACCATAAGTTTTGAGAATGACATATTAATTTCCACGAAGTTTGCTGCTTCGGTATCTTTAGATATTTTTGTCAGATGTTACTATGGAATACTGAAGTATAATTACAAGTATTTCATATGTGTCAAATGGTTTTATTGACAATTACATGAAGTTGATGCAAAGAGTAAATATCTGCAATGTTGACCCTTCTTTTTCAAGACCTCTGCAATCTGCCCTGGCATGCTTTCAATTAACTTCTGGGCCACATCCTGACTGATGGCAGCCCATTCTTGCATAATCAATGCTTTAAGTTTGTCAGAATTTGTGGGGTTTTGTTTGTCCACCTGCGTCTTGAGGATTGACCACAAATTCTCAATGGGATTGAGGTCTGGGGAGTTTCTTTCACGCCCTGACCTTAGTATTCTTTGTTTTCTTTATTATTTTGGTTAGGTCAGGGTGTGACGAGGGTGATATGTGTTTTTTGTCCTGTCTAGGGTTTTTGTATGTTTATGGGGTTGTCCTGGTCTAGGTGTTTTTATGTCTCTGGTTGCCTAGATTGGTTCTCAATCAGAGGCAGCTGTTTATCGTTGTCTCTGATTGGGGACCATATTTAGGTAGCCATATTCCTTGGGTATTTCGTGGGTTATTGTCTATGTGTAGTTGCATGTCAGCACTAGTTGTTTATAGCGTCACGTTCGTTTTGTTGTTTTTTGATTAGTTTGTTTAAGTGTTCTTCGTGTTTTTCGTTAATAAAAGAAGAATGTATTCTAATCACGCTGTGCCTTGGTCTCATCGTTACGACGAACGTGACAGAATAACCCAACAGAACAGGACTAAGCAGCGTGAAAAGGAGGAGCAGCGCATGATGGAGCAGACAGCATGGACATGGGACGAAATACTGGACGATGAAAGGATCCTGGACGTGGGATGAGATACTGGCAGGAGAGGATCGCCTATCATGGAGGCAGGTGGAGATAGCACGGGAGGAACGGCGACGATATGTGGGTACACGACTAGCATACTGTATGTGGGTACACGAGAGGCAGCCTCGGGGGGGTGGCACACGAGGAGATTGGTAGGAGACCTGAGCCAACTCCTCGTGCTTACCGTGGGGAGGGTGTTACTGGTCAGGCACCATGTTATGTGGTGGTGCGCACGGTATCTCCTAGCCCGCTATTCTAGCCCGGTGTGCTCTATTCCAGCTCCTCGTATTGGCCAGGCTAGAATGAGCATCCAGCCAGGAAAGGGTGCAGGCTCAGCCGGCTCTGCGTACTGTGTCTCTGGTGAGTCTGCACAGCCCAGTGCATCCTGTGCCAGTGCCCTGCATTTGCAGGACGAAAATAAACATCCAGCCAGGACGGATTGTGTCAGCTCTACACTCCAGACCTCCAGTACGCCTCCACAGTCCAGTACGTCCTGTGCCTGCTCCCCGCACTCGCCCTGAGGTGTGTGTCACCAGCCCAGTACCTCCAATGCCAACACCACGCACCAGGCTTCCTGTGCGCCTCCAGAGCCCAGTACGTACTGTTCCTCCTCCCCGCACTCACCCTGAGGTGTGTGTCCCCAGCCCGGTACCACCAGTTCCGGCACCACGCACCAGGCCTCCAGTGCGCCCCCAGGGTCCAGTCCTCCCTGTTCCTGCTCCTCGCACTCGCCCTGAGGTGTGTGTCTCCAGCCCAGTACCACCAGTGCCGGCACCACGCACCAGGCCTACAGTGCGCCTCGCCAGTCCAGAGCGTCCGGCGACAGTACCCAGTCCAGAGCATCCGGCGACAGTACCCAGTCCAGAGTGTCCGGCGACAGGACCCAGTCCAGAGCGTCCGTCGACAGTTCACAGACCGGAACCTCCAACGATGGACCACAGACCGGAACCTCCAACGACGGGCCACAGTCCGGAACCTTTCACGACGGGCCACAGACCGGAACCTCCCACGACGGGCCACAGACCGGAACCTCCCACGACGGGCCACAGACCGGAACCTCCCACGACAGGCCACAGACGAGGGTCTCCAGCGACGGTCCCCAGCCCGGGGTCCCCAGCCCGGGGTCTCCAGCGACGGTCCCCAGCCCGGGGTCCCCAGCCCGGGGTCTCCAGCGACGGTCAACAGCCCGGGGTCCCCAGCCCGGGGTCTCCAGCGACGGTCCCCAACCCGGGGTCCCCAGGCCGGGGTCTCCAGCGACGATACCCAGCCCGGGGTCGCCAGCGATGATCCGCAGTAATGAGCCTCCGGCAAGGATCCACGGGTCAGTGCTACAAGGGCAGAGGGCTCAATGTAAATAAGGCGGGCTGCGTCCAGAGCCAGAGCCAGAGCCGCCAACAAAGTTAGATGCCCACCCACATCCTCCCATATCATAATTTTTTTAGTCCGGAACCTCCCACGACGGGCCACAAACCGGAACCTCCCACGACGGGCCACAGACCGGAACCTCCCACGACAGGCCACAGACAAGGGTCTCCAGCGACGGTCCCCAGCCCGGGGTCCCCAGCCCGGGGTCTCCAGCGACGGTCCCCAGCCCGGGGTCTCCAGCGACGGTCCCCAGCCCGGGGTCTCCAGCGACGGTCAACAGCCCGGGGTCCCCAGCCCGGGGTCTCCAGCGACGGTCCCCAACCCGGGGTCCCCAGGCCGGGGTCTCCAGCGACGATACCCAGTCCGGGGTCGCCAGCGATGATTCGCAGTAATGAGCCTCCGGCAAGGATCCACGGGTCAGTGCTACAAGGGCAGAGGGCTCAATGTAAAGAAGGCGGGCTGCGTCCAGAGCCAGAGCCAGAGCCGCCACCAAAGTTAGATGCCCACCCACATCCTCCCATATTATTATTATTTTTTTATTTTATTTCACCTTTATTTAACCAGGTAGGCAAGTTGAGAACAAGTTCTCATTTACAATTGCGACCTGGCCAAGATAAAGCAAAGCAGTTCGACACATACAATAACACAGTGTTACACATGGAGTAAAACAAACATACAGTCAATAATACAGTTGAAACAAGTCTATATACGATGTGAGCAAATGAGGTGAGATAAGGGAGGTAAAGGCAAAAAAAAGGCCATGGTGGAAAAGTAAATACAATATAGCAAGTAAAACACTGGAATGGTAGATTTGCAGTGGAAGAATGTGCAAATTAGAAATAAAAATAACGGGGTGCGAAGGAGCAAATAAATAAATAAATACAGTAGGGAAAGAGGTAGTTGTTTGGGCTAAATTATATGTGGGCTATGTACAGGTGCAGTAATCTGTGAGCTGCTCTGACAGCTGGTGCTAGTGAGGGAGATAAGTGTTTCCAATTTCAGAGATTTTTGTAGTTCGTTCCAGTCGTTGGCAGCAGAGAACTGGAAGGAGAAGCGGCCAGAGAAAGAATTGGTTTTGGGGGTGACCAGAGAGATATACCTGCTGGAGCGCGTGCTACAGGTGGGTTATGCTATGGTGACCAGCGAGCTGAGATAAGGGGGGACTTTACCTAGCAGGGTCTTGTAGATGACATGGAGCAAGTGGGTTTGGCGACGGGTATGAAGCGTGGGCCAGCCAACGAGAGAGTACAGGTCGCAATGGTGGGTAGTATATGGGGCTTTGGTGACAAAACGGATTGCACTGTGATAGACTGCATCCAATTTGTTGAGTAGGGTATTGGAGGCTATTTTGTAAATGACATCGCCAAAGTCGAGGATCGGTAGGATGGTCAGTTTTACAAGGGTATGTTTGGCAGCATGAGTGAAGGATGCTTTGTTGCGAAATAGTAAGCCAATTCTGGATTTAACTTTGGATTGGAGATGTTTGATGTGGGTCTGGAAGGAGAGTTTACAGTCTAACCAGACACCTAGGTATTTGTAGTTGTCCACGTATTCTAAGTCAGAGCCGTCCAGAGTAGCGATGTTGGACAGGTGGGCAGGTGCAGGCAGCGATCGGTTGAAGAGCATGCATTTAGTTTTACTTGTATTTAAGAGCAATTGGAGGCCATGGAAGGAGAGTTGTATGGCATTGAAGCTTGCCTGGAGGGTTGTTAACACAGTGTCCAAAGAAGGGCCAGAAGTATACAGAATGGTGTCGTCTGCATAGAGGTGGATCAGAGACTCACCAGCAGCAAGAGCGACATCATTGATGTATACAGAGAAGAGAGTCGGTCTAAGATTGAACCCTGTGGCACCCCCATAGAGACTGCCAGAGGTCCGGACAACAGACCCTCCGATTTGACACACTGAACTCTATCAGAGAAGTAGTTGGTGAATCAGGTGAGGCAATCCTTTGAGAAACCAAGGCTGTCGAGTCTGCCGATGAGGATGTGGTTATTGACAGAGTCGAAAGCCTTGGCCAGATCAATGAATACGGCTGCACAGTAATGTTTCTTATCGATGGTGGTTAAGATATCGTTTAGTACCTTGAGCGTGGCTGAGGTGCACCCATGGCCAGCTCGGAAACCAGATTGCATAGTGAAGAAGGTACGGTGGGATTTGAAATGGTCGGTGATCTGTTTGTTAACTTGGCTTTCGAAGATTTTAGAAAGACAGGGCAGGATGGATATAGGTCTATAACAGTTCGGGTCTAGAGTGTCACCCCCTTTTGAAGAGGGGGATGACCCCGGCAGCTTTCTAATCTTTGGGAATCTCAGACGATGCGAAAGAGATGTTGAATAGGCTATTAATAGGGGTTGCAACAATTTCGGCGGATCATTTTAGAAAGAGAGGGTCCAGATTGTCTAGCCCAGTTGATTTGTAGGGATCCAGATTTTGCAGCTCTTTCAGAACATCAGCTGTCTGGAATTGGGTGAAGGAGACGTGATGAGGCTTGGGCAAGTTGCTGCAGAGGGTGCTGAGATGTTGGCCGGTGTAGGGGTAGCCAGGTGGAAAGCATGGCCAGCCATAGAAAAATGCGTATTGAAATGATAGATTATCGTAGATTTATCGGTGGTGACAGTGTTTCCTAGCCTCAGTGCAGTTGGGAGGAGGTGCTTTTATTCTCCACTTTAGTGTCCCAATTTTGGGGGAATTAGTGTTACAGGATGCAAATTTCTCTTTGAAAAACCTAGCCTTAGCTTTCCTAACTGACTGAGTATTTTGGTTCCTGACTTCCCTGAAAAGTTGCATATCGTGGGGGCTATTCGATGCTAATGCAGAATGCCACATTATGGTTTTGTTCTTGTCAAGGGCAGTCAAGTCTGGGGTGAACCAAGGGCTATTTCTGTTCTTAGTTCTACATTTTCTGAATGGGGCATGCTTATTTAATATGGAGAGGAAAGCACTTTTGACCCGTTACGCATAAGGCAGTGATCGCTGAGATCCTTGTTGAAGACAGCAGAGGTGTATTTAGAGGGCAAGTTGGTCAGGAGGATATCTAAGAGGGTGCCCATAATTACGGATTTAGGCTTGTACGCAGGGTTCCTTGATAATTTGTGTTAGATTGAGGGCATCTACCTTAGATTGTAGGACAGCAGGGATGTTAAGCATGCCCCAGTTTAGGGAATTCCAGCTTTGGCAGTTCTATCTTGTCGGAAAATGTTATAGTTAGGGATGGAAATTTCAGAATTTTGATGGCCTTCCTAAGCCAGGATTCAGACACGGCTAGGACATCCGGGTGGCGGGGGAATAAAACAAATTTAAGGAGGAGGCTTCTAATGTTAACATGCATGAAACCAATACTTTTACGGTTACAGAAGTCAACAAATGAGAGCGCCTGGGGAATGGGAGTGATGCTGGGGGCTTGGGTTAACCTCTACATCACCAGAGGAACAGAGGAGGAGTAGGATGAGAGTATGGCTAAAGGCTAAAAGAACTGGTCGTCTAGTGCGTTCGGAACAGAGAGTAAAAGGAGCAGATTTCTGGGCGCGGAAGAATAAATTCAAGGCATAATGTACAGACAAGGGTATGGTAGGATGTGAGTATAGTATAGGTAAGCCTAGGCATTGAGTGACGATGAGAGAGGTTTTGTCTCTAGAGGCACCATTTAAGTTAGGTGAGGTCTCTGCATTTGTGCGGGGTGGAACAAAAAGGCTAGCTAAGGCATATTGAGCAGGGCTGGAGAATCTACAGTGAAATAAGACAAAAATCACTAACCAGCAGTAGACAAGGCATATTGACATTAGGGAGAGGCAAGTGTAGCCGAGTGATCATAGGGTCCAGGGCTAGCAGGCTAGCAGATGGGCCTCAGGGGGATGTCGCAACAGAAGAGCCTGTTGAAACCCCCTCGGACAGTTATATCGGCAGACCAGTCGTGATGGATCGGCGGGGCTCCGTGTCGGCAGCAAAGGGTCCAGGCCAATTGCCAAAAGAGGTATTGAAGCCAAGGAATGGTCTCATGGATCTCTTCGGCTAGCTTGGAGATGGGCCTAGCTCGAGGCTAGCTCCAGGCTAACTGGTGCTTGCTTCGGGACAGAGACGTTTGCCAGGAGTAGCCACTCGGATAGCAGCTAGCTAGCTGCGATGAGCCGGAGTAAAGGTTCAGAGATGCGTTAGGAATTCATCTGGAGATGGGGTAGAGAAAAAGCAGTCCGATATGCTCTGGGTTGATATTGCGCTGTGCAGACTGGTAAGTATTGATCGAGCTGATAGATGCTGGTAGATGTCCGAGTTAACGGTCATCACCGTTAGCTGTGGCTAACTGACTACTAGCTAGTAGCTATTTGCTGGCCAGCTTCTGAAGGGGGTGCCGGTTCTAAAGTATAAAAAATAGCATATCCATACCACATCGGGTGAGGTGGGTTGTAGAAGAGTATGTTCAGTCCATAGATGGAAATTGAGATTAAAAATATTAAAAAATATATATGAAGAAAATCGATATATACATGGGACGGGACAAGACAAACAAAATAGACATCCGACTGCTACGCCATCTTGGGGAAAAAACACACCATTTTTTGGGGGGGCAGCATGGTAATGCAAATTGAGCTGTACCCTCCAACCCAAGCCAGTCTCGGTTTGATTCCATCTCAGCTCAAAAGGCTAATGGAAACAAGGCTTGTGACACACTGTTGTATAATCCAGCATATGTGAAAAAAAGCCACCTATGACTCTGATCCAGTCATTTGTCATACTCTTAGGATCTGGAAAGAGATAAGGTATTTTCCTAACATACCCACTGTATACATTGACAGCCCAATTTGCCTGAATCATGCTTTCCACCCTGCATTGGATGATATGGTGTTTTCACAGTGAATGGAGAAGGGGCTCACAACAATTGGTAATTTATACATTGACGGTCAGTTAGCTTAATTAAAAAAAATAAGGGTAAATTTAACATGTCAAGAACACATTTTTTTCAGATACCTCCAAATCAGGAATTTCTTAAGGACACATGTCCCACAGTATGGCATTAAGCCAAATAATCCTACATTAGATAGCCTGATCATTGTCAAACCCCATTCAAAAGGGTCGGTCTCTAGACTGTATGATGTGCTACAGGGCCACATATGGGTATCCACAGACATTATTAAAAGGGCTTGGGAACAAGAACTTGGTTCAGAAATCTCAGATGAGGACTGTGTAGAAGCTGTCAGGAATATAAACCCCAGTTCGGTGAATGCCAGACACATCCTTGTACAGTTTAAGGTGATACACAGGTAACATTACTCAAAAGTGAAGCTGTATACAATATTCCCGGACACGTCACCACTGTGTGAGAGGTGCAAGCAGGATGACGGGACGTTGACCCACTTATTTTGGACATGTCCTAAATTACATGCTTACTGGGCTCTCATTTTTGATTACTTATCTAAAGCCTTTGATAGAGTTATCGCCCCAGACCCATTGATCGCTCTGTTTGGTACAGTTGATGGGAATAACCAGGAGGGGAAGGCTGTCTCTCTGTACTCTATTAGCTAAAAGGCTCATATTGCAATTTTGGAAATTGGAGACTGTACCTTCCTTTGAAATGTGGTTACAGGATTTAGGAAATGTAATACATATGGAAAATATTTGATACAATACCTGCAATAGAAGTCCAATGTTTTACTAAATAAGGCAGCCGATACTGGATAAATGGTCTAGTCCCTTCTTCATAACTAGGTTGATCAAATGCTGTTACTCAGTGCTGCACTCCACTCTCTCCACTCCATTACTGCTTGTAATGACTATATGCTGTCTTCTTATATATGTACCACCTAATAGGATTGTTTTATTTTGTGTATGTGTGAGTTAAGTTGTTTTGTCCTCTAAATTGGCCATCCCATTCAACAGTACAATGAATGTCAATGTTTGTATTGCTGTCTTTTACAATTTTTAATTTATTGGAAAATAATAAACATATTATAAAAAAGAAAAACTAGATTTAATAACTCCAACCTAAGTGTATGTAAACTTCCGACTTCAACTGTGTCTTTATATCCTCCTTTCTGACTGCTGATGCGCTCTTAGTGGCAGCGCACTGTGAAGGCTCCGTGCAGGGAGTGAGGAACGTTGACAGGAGGCCTGCTCAATCAATATCATTCTGTCGCATCCCAGGTAAACTTTCCCTCCAGGAAGAAACAATCAGATTAGCAGCCCAATAATACAGTTTAAAGTGAGGAAGGCCAAAGCCCCCCCTCTATCTTGTACTTGCATAAATACTTCTATGAAATTCTGATTGCCTTGTTATCCCATAAAAATGGAATTACTAATGAATCCAGTTTCTTAAAATAGCTTTGTGGTATGAAATTGGGTAGACATTGGAAGAGGTAAAGAAATCCACACATACTAATCATATGCATATACTATATTCCTGGCATGAGTAGCAGGACGCTGAAAAGTTGCGCGATTTTTAACAGAATGTTCGAAAAAGGAGGGGGTAGAAGTAATACAACCAACCAAGGAGAGTTGGAGTTTTCCAAAAATGTATATTTTGTTTAAAGCTGATAAATTGTCATGTTCCAATTCACTTTCAATAGCTGATCAAGGTCTCTTGTCACTACAATGCCAAGGTTTGTGAACGTGTCCATCACTGTTCTAAATGGAGTAGATTCCAGAAATTGCATATCCACAGGCCGTGATATCAGCATCAATTCACTTCTTTTTGCCAAGTTTCAGGCTTGGATAAAAACAAAATAGCATCGTCTGCGTATAGAGACATTTTGGGCTGCGTGTCTTTTATTTTAACCAAAGCTATAACGTCACATGCACAAATGAGAGTAGCATAGGGTTCCATGGCTATAGCGAAGAGAGCAGGCGAAATAGGGCACCCCCTGTCGGCAGCCCTTGAGCAGGCGGAATGACTGCGACATTTTCTGATTGGTTACCACGGACGCCATTGGGTGTGCATAAATTATTCTTATCCAATTATAAATTCCTTTCCAAACCCGAAATGAACCAGAACCGACATGATATACTTCCACTCAATCTGATCATACACCTTTTCTGCATCAAGAGCAATTACCACTGCCTCAACTTTATGATCATGATACATTACGTTGAAAAGGCATCTCAAATTGTAGTATGTACTTGAAGTCGTAAGTTTACATACACCTTAGCCAAATACATTTAAATTCAGTTTTTCACAATTCCTGACATTTAATCCTAGTAGAAATGCCATGTTTTAGGTCAGTTAGGATCACCAATTTATTTTAAGAATGTGAGTTTTTATTTCTTTCATCACATTCCCAGTGGGTCAGAAGTTTGCATACACTCCATTAGTATTTGCTAGCATTGCCTTTAAATTGTTTATCTTGGGTCAAATGTTTCGGGTAGCTTTCCACAAGCTTCCCACAATAAGTTGGGTGAATTTTGGTCCATTATAAATTTGCAAAAAATTATAAAAACATGTTTTTGCGTTGTCATTATGGGGTATTGTGTGTAGATTGATGAGGGAAAAAAAAACATTTAATACATGTGGAAAGATCAAGGGGTATGAATACTTTCCCGAAGGCACTGTATATCTCCCATAATGTATGCCAGGCTTGAAAGAGCGGGGGAAATTACCTCCTTTAGGCTTGTACCCCATGTGAAAATATTTGTGGTGTGAAATGTGCTTGTTGGAAAGAAATGCCTGGATTGGCATGGTCCTTAGCTGGAATCCATGTTTCTGAACGTGTCCAGCGCTTTGATTCGATGCACAGCATTCAAAGGGTGTCAAGGACAGGGAATTTCTTGTGCGCATTACTTCCTGCTAGTAAATCTGTGATTAGCTGGTACTCTTCTCATTATCCCTCCTTCCATTCTCTATCCTTCCCTCTCACTCTTTCTCTTTTCATCCCTCTGCTACTGGCCTTACCCTCCTCATCCCTAGCCTTATCCTCCATTCCCTCCATTCTTCTCCTCTATCTACTCAATTTTCCTCTCTTTTATTCCAAATCAGTGGAGACTCATTAAACCCTGTGACTAATAGGATCCTCAGTCGAGGAAGATCCTGATCCAGCAGGGCTTTATTCCAGACCACCATCCTCTGTTCTTGTTCTCTCACTCTACTGCTCCTCTCCTGCCCAAAAAAAGCTGCAGCAGTCCCAATCATACACCAAGGAAGCCCCATTATCAGTCCAAACTGCCATTACAGGATCACCCACTACCTGGCAGAGACAATTACTTAGGGATAATTGGACACAGGTGCAGATGATCAGAGATAGAAATGTTCCGTTTAAATATTCAGTCTATGGCCCATCAGCAGAGCAACTCACCACTCTTTTCCTCCAGTGGTGGCGGTGGTGGCTTTTTCTGGCCCAGTGGAGAAATGCTAGGGGCCGTGCAGCGTGAGCAGTTCACACAACTGGGTTAATAAGCGACAGGATTAGACAGTGAAGCGTCTGACTTTACCGGCGGATGGGATTAGGGCTTTGTTTTGGCTGGCAGCGAGCCAGACTCCAGCGCTGGGAGCGGGCTGGACAATGGAGGCAAAGTGCCCGATCACAAGACCCGGCCCTAAGTCCCCAGGGGGCTCTGCCAGCCAAGGCCATTCTGGCAACAAAGGTATACAGTAGTTACAGGCGATCCCTATACCAGTTCCAGGGCTCTCCCCATGGGCACAGAGAATCCACACTCCCTTCATGCCAGATCACCTTATTGGGCTTATATACCCTTCATACAGAGGAAAGGGGGTAGAGGGTTCATGTACAGTCGTGACCATAAGTTTTGAGAATGACATATTAATTTCCACGAAGTTTGCTGCTTCAGTATCTTTAGATATTTTTGTCAGATGTTACTATGGAATACTGAAGTATAATTACAAGTATTTCATATGTGTCAAATGGTTTTATTGACAATTACATGAAGTTGATGCAAAGAGTAAATATCTGCAATGTTGACCCTTCTTTTTCAAGACCTCTGCAATCTGCCCTGGCATGCTTTCAATTAACTTCTGGGCCACATCCTGACTGATGGCAGCCCATTCTTGCATAATCAATGCTTTGAGTTTGTCAGAATTTGTGGGGTTTTGTTTGTCCACCTGCGTCTTGAGGATTGACCACAAATTCTCAATGGGATTGAGGTCTGGGGAGTTTCTTTCACGCCCTGACCTTAGTATTCTTTGTTTTCTTTATTATTTTGGTTAGGTCAGGGTGTGACGAGGGTGATATGTGTTTTTGTCCTGTCTAGGGTTTTTGTATGTTTATGGGGTTGTCCTGGTCTAGGTGTTTTTATGTCTCTGGTTGCCTAGATTGGTTCTCAATCAGAGGCAGCTGTTTATCGTTGTCTCTGATTGGGGACCATATTTAGGTAGCCATATTCCTTGGGTATTTCGTGGGTTATTGTCTATGTGTAGTTGCATGTCAGCACTAGTTGTTTATAGCGTCACGTTCGTTTTGTTGTTTTTTGATTAGTTTGTTTAAGTGTTCTTCGTGTTTTTCGTTAATAAAAGAAGAATGTATTCTAATCACGCTGTGCCTTGGTCTCATCGTTACGACGAACGTGACAGAATAACCCAACAGAACAGGACTAAGCAGCGTGAAAAGGAGGAGCAGCGCATGATGGAGCAGACAGCATGGACATGGGACGAAATACTGGACGATGAAAGGATCCTGGACGTGGGATGAGATACTGGCAGGAGAGGATCGCCTATCATGGAGGCAGGTGGAGATAGCACGGGAGGAACGGCGACGATATGTGGGTACACGACTAGCATACTGTATGTGGGTACACGAGAGGCAGCCTCGGGGGGGTGGCACACGAGGAGATTGGTAGGAGACCTGAGCCAACTCCTCGTGCTTACCGTGGGGAGGGTGTTACTGGTCAGGCACCATGTTATGTGGTGGTGCGCACGGTATCTCCTAGCCCGCTATTCTAGCCCGGTGTGCTCTATTCCAGCTCCTCGTATTGGCCAGGCTAGAATGAGCATCCAGCCAGGAAAGGGTGCAGGCTCAGCCGGCTCTGCGTACTGTGTCTCTGGTGAGTCTGCACAGCCCAGTGCATCCTGTGCCAGTGCCCTGCATTTGCAGGACGAAAATAAACATCCAGCCAGGACGGATTGTGTCAGCTCTACACTCCAGACCTCCAGTACGCCTCCACAGTCCAGTACGTCCTGTGCCTGCTCCCCGCACTCGCCCTGAGGTGTGTGTCACCAGCCCAGTACCTCCAATGCCAACACCACGCACCAGGCTTCCTGTGCGCCTCCAGAGCCCAGTACGTACTGTTCCTCCTCCCCGCACTCACCCTGAGGTGTGTGTCCCCAGCCCGGTACCACCAGTTCCGGCACCACGCACCAGGCCTCCAGTGCGCCCCCAGGGTCCAGTCCTCCCTGTTCCTGCTCCTCGCACTCGCCCTGAGGTGTGTGTCTCCAGCCCAGTACCACCAGTGCCGGCACCACGCACCAGGCCTACAGTGCGCCTCGCCAGTCCAGAGCGTCCGGCGACAGTACCCAGTCCAGAGCATCCGGCGACAGTACCCAGTCCAGAGTGTCCGGCGACAGGACCCAGTCCAGAGCGTCCGTCGACAGTTCACAGACCGGAACCTCCAACGATGGACCACAGACCGGAACCTCCAACGACGGGCCACAGTCCGGAACCTTTCACGACGGGCCACAGTCCGGAACCTCCCACGACGGGCCACAGACCGGAACCTCCCACGACGGGCCACAGACCGGAACCTCCCACGACAGGCCACAGACGAGGGTCTCCAGCGACGGTCCCCAGCCCGGGGTCCCCAGCCCGGGGTCTCCAGCGACGGTCCCCAGCCCGGGGTCCCCAGCCCGGGGTCTCCAGCGACGGTCAACAGCCCGGGGTCCCCAGCCCGGGGTCTCCAGCGACGGTCCCCAACCCGGGGTCCCCAGGCCGGGGTCTCCAGCGACGATACCCAGCCCGGGGTCGCCAGCGATGATCCGCAGTAATGAGCCTCCGGCAAGGATCCACGGGTCAGTGCTACAAGGGCAGAGGGCTCAATGTAAATAAGGCGGGCTGCGTCCAGAGCCAGAGCCAGAGCCGCCAACAAAGTTAGATGCCCACCCACATCCTCCCATATCATAATTTTTTTAGTCCGGAACCTCCCACGACGGGCCACAAACCGGAACCTCCCACGACGGGCCACAGACCGGAACCTCCCACGACAGGCCACAGACAAGGGTCTCCAGCGACGGTCCCCAGCCCGGGGTCCCCAGCCCGGGGTCTCCAGCGACGGTCCCCAGCCCGGGGTCTCCAGCGACGGTCCCCAGCCCGGGGTCTCCAGCGACGGTCAACAGCCCGGGGTCCCCAGCCTGGGGTCTCCAGCGACGGTCCCCAACCCGGGGTCCCCAGGCCGGGGTCTCCAGCGACGATACCCAGCCCGGGGTCGCCAGCGATGATTCGCAGTAATGAGCCTCCGGCAAGGATCCACGGGTCAGTGCTACAAGGGCAGAGGGCTCAATGTAAAGAAGGCGGGCTGCGTCCAGAGCCAGAGCCAGAGCCGCCACCAAAGTTAGATGCCCACCCACATCCTCCCATATTATTATTATTTTTTTATTTTATTTCACCTTTATTTAACCAGGTAGGCAAGTTGAGAACAAGTTCTCATTTACAATTGCGACCTGGCCAAGATAAAGCAAAGCAGTTCGACACATACAATAACACAGTGTTACACATGGAGTAAAACAAACATACAGTCAATAATACAGTTGAAACAAGTCTATATACGATGTGAGCAAATGAGGTGAGATAAGGGAGGTAAAGGCAAAAAAAAGGCCATGGTGGAAAAGTAAATACAATATAGCAAGTAAAACACTGGAATGGTAGATTTGCAGTGGAAGAATGTGCAAATTAGAAATAAAAATAACGGGGTGCGAAGGAGCAAATAAATAAATAAATACAGTAGGGAAAGAGGTAGTTGTTTGGGCTAAATTATATGTGGGCTATGTACAGGTGCAGTAATCTGTGAGCTGCTCTGACAGCTGGTGCTAGTGAGGGAGATAAGTGTTTCCAATTTCAGAGATTTTTGTAGTTCGTTCCAGTCGTTGGCAGCAGAGAACTGGAAGGAGAAGCGGCCAGAGAAAGAATTGGTTTTGGGGGTGACCAGAGAGATATACCTGCTGGAGCGCGTGCTACAGGTGGGTTATGCTATGGTGACCAGCGAGCTGAGATAAGGGGGGACTTTACCTAGCAGGGTCTTGTAGATGACATGGAGCAAGTGGGTTTGGCGACGGGTATGAAGCGTGGGCCAGCCAACGAGAGAGTACAGGTCGCAATGGTGGGTAGTATATGGGGCTTTGGTGACAAAACGGATTGCACTGTGATAGACTGCATCCAATTTGTTGAGTAGGGTATTGGAGGCTATTTTGTAAATGACATCGCCAAAGTCGAGGATCGGTAGGATGGTCAGTTTTACAAGGGTATGTTTGGCAGCATGAGTGAAGGATGCTTTGTTGCGAAATAGTAAGCCAATTCTGGATTTAACTTTGGATTGGAGATGTTTGATGTGGGTCTGGAAGGAGAGTTTACAGTCTAACCAGACACCTAGGTATTTGTAGTTGTCCACGTATTCTAAGTCAGAGCCGTCCAGAGTAGCGGTGTTGGACAGGTGGGCAGGTGCAGGCAGCGATCGGTTGAAGAGCATGCATTTAGTTTTACTTGTATTTAAGAGCAATTGGAGGCCATGGAAGGAGAGTTGTATGGCATTGAAGCTTGCCTGGAGGGTTGTTAACACAGTGTCCAAAGAAGGGCCAGAAGTATACAGAATGGTGTCGTCTGCATAGAGGTGGATCAGAGACTCACCAGCAGCAAGAGCGACATCATTGATGTATACAGAGAAGAGAGTCGGTCTAAGATTGAACCCTGTGGCACCCCCATAGAGACTGCCAGAGGTCCGGACAACAGACCCTCCGATTTGACACACTGAACTCTATCAGAGAAGTAGTTGGTGAATCAGGTGAGGCAATCCTTTGAGAAACCAAGGCTGTCGAGTCTGCCGATGAGGATGTGGTTATTGACAGAGTCGAAAGCCTTGGCCAGATCAATGAATACGGCTGCACAGTAATGTTTCTTATCGATGGTGGTTAAGATATCGTTTAGTACCTTGAGCGTGGCTGAGGTGCACCCATGGCCAGCTCGGAAACCAGATTGCATAGTGAAGAAGGTACGGTGGGATTTGAAATGGTCGGTGATCTGTTTGTTAACTTGGCTTTCGAAGATTTTAGAAAGACAGGGCAGGATGGATATAGGTCTATAACAGTTCGGGTCTAGAGTGTCACCCCCTTTTGAAGAGGGGGATGACCCCGGCAGCTTTCTAATCTTTGGGAATCTCAGACGATGCGAAAGAGATGTTGAATAGGCTATTAATAGGGGTTGCAACAATTTCGGCGGATCATTTTAGAAAGAGAGGGTCCAGATTGTCTAGCCCAGTTGATTTGTAGGGATCCAGATTTTGCAGCTCTTTCAGAACATCAGCTGTCTGGAATTGGGTGAAGGAGACGTGATGAGGCTTGGGCAAGTTGCTGCAGAGGGTGCTGAGATGTTGGCCGGTGTAGGGGTAGCCAGGTGGAAAGCATGGCCAGCCATAGAAAAATGCGTATTGAAATGATAGATTATCGTAGATTTATCGGTGGTGACAGTGTTTCCTAGCCTCAGTGCAGTTGGGAGGAGGTGCTTTTATTCTCCACTTTAGTGTCCCAATTTTGGGGGAATTAGTGTTACAGGATGCAAATTTCTCTTTGAAAAACCTAGCCTTAGCTTTCCTAACTGACTGAGTATTTTGGTTCCTGACTTCCCTGAAAAGTTGCATATCGTGGGGGCTATTCGATGCTAATGCAGAATGCCACATTATGGTTTTGTTCTTGTCAAGGGCAGTCAAGTCTGGGGTGAACCAAGGGCTATTTCTGTTCTTAGTTCTACATTTTCTGAATGGGGCATGCTTATTTAATATGGAGAGGAAAGCACTTTTGACCCGTTACGCATAAGGCAGTGATCGCTGAGATCCTTGTTGAAGACAGCAGAGGTGTATTTAGAGGGCAAGTTGGTCAGGAGGATATCTAAGAGGGTGCCCATAATTACGGATTTAGGCTTGTACGCAGGGTTCCTTGATAATTTGTGTTAGATTGAGGGCATCTACCTTAGATTGTAGGACAGCAGGGATGTTAAGCATGCCCCAGTTTAGGGAATTCCAGCTTTGGCAGTTCTATCTTGTCGGAAAATGTTATAGTTAGGGATGGAAATTTCAGAATTTTGATGGCCTTCCTAAGCCAGGATTCAGACACGGCTAGGACATCCGGGTGGCGGGGGAATAAAACAAATTTAAGGAGGAGGCTTCTAATGTTAACATGCATGAAACCAATACTTTTACGGTTACAGAAGTCAACAAATGAGAGCGCCTGGGGAATGGGAGTGATGCTGGGGGCTTGGGTTAACCTCTACATCACCAGAGGAACAGAGGAGGAGTAGGATGAGAGTATGGCTAAAGGCTAAAAGAACTGGTCGTCTAGTGCGTTCGGAACAGAGAGTAAAAGGAGCAGATTTCTGGGCGCGGAAGAATAAATTCAAGGCATAATGTACAGACAAGGGTATGGTAGGATGTGAGTATAGTATAGGTAAGCCTAGGCATTGAGTGACGATGAGAGAGGTTTTGTCTCTAGAGGCACCATTTAAGTTAGGTGAGGTCTCTGCATTTGTGCGGGGTGGAACAAAAAGGCTAGCTAAGGCATATTGAGCAGGGCTGGAGAATCTACAGTGAAATAAGACAAAAATCACTAACCAGCAGTAGACAAGGCATATTGACATTAGGGAGAGGCAAGTGTAGCCGAGTGATCATAGGGTCCAGGGCTAGCAGGCTAGCAGATGGGCCTCAGGGGGATGTCGCAACAGAAGAGCCTGTTGAAACCCCCTCGGACAGTTATATCGGCAGACCAGTCGTGATGGATCGGCGGGGCTCCGTGTCGGCAGCAAAGGGTCCAGGCCAATTGCCAAAAGAGGTATTGAAGCCAAGGAATGGTCTCATGGATCTCTTCGGCTAGCTTGGAGATGGGCCTAGCTCGAGGCTAGCTCCAGGCTAACTGGTGCTTGCTTCGGGACAGAGACGTTTGCCAGGAGTAGCCACTCGGATAGCAGCTAGCTAGCTGCGATGAGCCGGAGTAAAGGTTCAGAGATGCGTTAGGAATTCATCTGGAGATGGGGTAGAGAAAAAGCAGTCCGATATGCTCTGGGTTGATATTGCGGTGTGCAGACTGGTAAGTATTGATCGAGCTGATAGATGCTGGTAGATGTCCGAGTTAACGGTCATCACCGTTAGCTGTGGCTAACTGACTACTAGCTAGTAGCTATTTGCTGGCCAGCTTCTGAAGGGGGTGCCGGTTCTAAAGTATAAAAAATAGCATATCCATACCACATCGGGTGAGGTGGGTTGTAGAAGAGTATGTTCAGTCCATAGATGGAAATTGAGATTAAAAATATTAAAAAATATATATGAAGAAAATCGATATATACATGGGACGGGACAAGACAAACAAAATAGACATCCGACTGCTACGCCATCTTGGGGAAAAAACACACCATTTTTTGGGGGGGCAGCATGGTAATGCAAATTGAGCTGTACCCTCCAACCCAAGCCAGTCTCGGTTTGATTCCATCTCAGCTCAAAAGGCTAATGGAAACAAGGCTTGTGACACACTGTTGTATAATCCAGCATATGTGAAAAAAAGCCACCTATGACTCTGATCCAGTCATTTGTCATACTCTTAGGATCTGGAAAGAGATAAGGTATTTTCCTAACATACCCACTGTATACATTGACAGCCCAATTTGCCTGAATCATGCTTTCCACCCTGCATTGGATGATATGGTGTTTTCACAGTGAATGGAGAAGGGGCTCACAACAATTGGTAATTTATACATTGACGGTCAGTTAGCTTAATTAAAAAAAATAAGGGTAAATTTAACATGTCAAGAACACATTTTTTTCAGATACCTCCAAATCAGGAATTTCTTAAGGACACATGTCCCACAGTATGGCATTAAGCCAAATAATCCTACATTAGATAGCCTGATCATTGTCAAACCCCATTCAAAAGGGTCGGTCTCTAGACTGTATGATGTGCTACAGGGCCACATATGGGTATCCACAGACATTATTAAAAGGGCTTGGGAACAAGAACTTGGTTCAGAAATCTCAGATGAGGACTGTGTAGAAGCTGTCAGGAATATAAACCCCAGTTCGGTGAATGCCAGACACATCCTTGTACAGTTTAAGGTGATACACAGGTAACATTACTCAAAAGTGAAGCTGTATACAATATTCCCGGACACGTCACCACTGTGTGAGAGGTGCAAGCAGGATGACGGGACGTTGACCCACTTATTTTGGACATGTCCTAAATTACATGCTTACTGGGCTCTCATTTTTGATTACTTATCTAAAGCCTTTGATAGAGTTATCGCCCCAGACCCATTGATCGCTCTGTTTGGTACAGTTGATGGGAATAACCAGGAGGGGAAGGCTGTCTCTCTGTACTCTATTAGCTAAAAGGCTCATATTGCAATTTTGGAAATTGGAGACTGTACCTTCCTTTGAAATGTGGTTACGGGATTTAGGAAATGTAATACATATGGAAAATATTTGATACAATACCTGCAATAGAAGTCCAATGTTTTACTAAATAAGGCAGCCGATACTGGATAAATGGTCTAGTCCCTTCTTCATAACTAGGTTGATCAAATGCTGTTACTCAGTGCTGCACTCCACTCTCTCCACTCCATTACTGCTTGTAATGACTATATGCTGTCTTCTTATATATGTACCACCTAATAGGATTGTTTTATTTTGTGTATGTGTGAGTTAAGTTGTTTTGTCCTCTAAATTGGCCATCCCATTCAACAGTACAATGAATGTCAATGTTTGTATTGCTGTCTTTTACAATTTTTAATTTATTGGAAAATAATAAACATATTATAAAAAAAAAAAACTAGATTTAATAACTCCAACCTAAGTGTATGTAAACTTCCGACTTCAACTGTGTCTTTATATCCTCCTTTCTGACTGCTGATGCGCTCTTAGTGGCAGCGCACTGTGAAGGCTCCGTGCAGGGAGTGAGGAACGTTGACAGGAGGCCTGCTCAATCAATATCATTCTGTCGCATCCCAGGTAAACTTTCCCTCCAGGAAGAAACAATCAGATTAGCAGCCCAATAATACAGTTTAAAGTGAGGAAGGCCAAAGCCCCCCCTCTATCTTGTACTTGCATAAATACTTCTATGAAATTCTGATTGCCTTGTTATCCCATAAAAATGGAATTACTAATGAATCCAGTTTCTTAAAATAGCTTTGTGGTATGAAATTGGGTAGACATTGGAAGAGGTAAAGAAATCCACACATACTAATCATATGCATATACTATATTCCTGGCATGAGTAGCAGGACGCTGAAAAGTTGCGCGATTTTTAACAGAATGTTCGAAAAAGGAGGGGGTAGAAGTAATACAACCAACCAAGGAGAGTTGGAGTTTTCCAAAAATGTATATTTTGTTTAAAGCTGATAAATTGTCATGTTCCAATTCACTTTCAATAGCTGATCAAGGTCTCTTGTCACTACAATGCCAAGGTTTGTGAACGTGTCCATCACTGTTCTAAATGGAGTAGATTCCAGAAATTGCATATCCACAGGCCGTGATATCAGCATCAATTCACTTCTTTTTGCCAAGTTTCAGGCTTGGATAAAAACAAAATAGCATCGTCTGCGTATAGAGACATTTT
Organism: Oncorhynchus clarkii lewisi; assembly: GCF_045791955.1. NCBI lineage: Eukaryota > Metazoa > Chordata > Actinopteri > Salmoniformes > Salmonidae > Oncorhynchus > Oncorhynchus clarkii. Next base: position 40,042,811 of record NC_092149.1, read on the forward strand.
GGGCTGCGTGTCTTTTATTTTAACCAAAGCTATAACGTCACATGCACAAATGAGAGTAGCATAGGGTTCCATGGCTATAGCGAAGAGAGCAGGCGAAATAGGGCACCCCCTGTCGGCAGCCCTTGAGCAGGCGGAATGACTGCGACATTTTCTGATTGGTTACCACGGACACCATTGGGTGTGCATAAATTATTCTTATCCAATTAATAAATTCCTTTCCAAACCCGAAATGAACCAGAACCGACATGATATACTTCCACTCAATCTGATCATACACCTTTTCTGCATCAAGAGCAATTACCACTGCCTCAACTTTATGATCATGATACATTACGTTGAAAAGGCATCTCAAATTGTAGTATGTACTTGAAGTCGTAAGTTTACATACACCTTAGCCAAATACATTTAAATTCAGTTTTTCACAATTCCTGACATTTAATCCTAGTAGAAATGCCATGTTTTAGGTCAGTTAGGATCACCAATTTATTTTAAGAATGTGAGTTTTTATTTCTTTCATCACATTCCCAGTGGGTCAGAAGTTTGCATACACTCCATTAGTATTTGCTAGCATTGCCTTTAAATTGTTTATCTTGGGTCAAATGTTTCGGGTAGCTTTCCACAAGCTTCCCACAATAAGTTGGGTGAATTTTGGTCCATTACTCCTGAAAGAGCTGGTGTAAATGAGTCAGGTTTGTAGGCCTCCTTGCTCGAACACGCTTTTTCACAAATGTTCTATAGACTTGAGGTCAAGGCTTTGTGATGGCCACTCCAATACCTTGACTTTGTTTTCCTAAAGCCATTTTGCCACAGCTTTGGAAGTATGCTTGGGGTCATTGTACATTTGGAAGACCCATTTGCGACCAAGCTTTAACTTCCTGACTGATGTCTTGAGATGTTGCTTCAATATATCCACTTAATTTCCCAGCTTCATGATACCATCTATTTTGTGAAGTGCACCAGTCCCTCCTGCAGCAAAGCACCCCCACATCATGATGCTGTCACCCGTGCTTCACGGTTGGGATGGTGTCCTTCGACTTGCAAGCCTCCCCCTTTTTCCTCAGAACATAACAATGGTCATTATGGCCAAACAGTTCTATTTTTGTTTCATCAGACCTTAGATCTTTGTCCGCATATGCATTTGCAAACCGTAGTCTGGCTTTTTTATGGCAGTTTTGGAGCAGTGGCTTCTTCCTTGCTGAGCAGCCTTTCAGATTTTGTCGATATAGGACTCGTTTTACTATGGATATACAGTGGGGAGAACAAGTATTTGATACACTGCCTATTTTGCAGGTTTTCCTACTTACTTACTTATTTTTATCGTAGGTACACTTCAACTGTGAGAGACGGAATCTAAAACAAAAATCCAGAAAATCACATTGTATGATTTTAAGTAAATCATTTGCCTTTTATTGCATGACATGAGTATTTGATCACCTACCAACCAGTAACAATTCCGGCTCTCACAGACCTGTTCGTTTTCCTTAAGAAGCCCTCCTGTTCTCCACTCATTACCTGTATTAACTGCACCTGTTTGAACTCGTTACCTGTATAAAAGACACCTGTCCACACACTCAATCAATCAGACTTCAACCTCTCCACAATGGCCAAGAGCTGTGTAAGGACATCAGGGATAAAATTGTAGACCTGCACAAGGCTGTGATGGGCTACAGGACAATAGGCAAGCAGCTTGGTGAGAAGGTAACTACTGTTGGCGCAATTATTAGAAAATTGAAAAAGTTCAAGATGACGGACAATCACCTTCGGTCTGGGGCTCCATGCAAGATCTCACCTCGTGGGGCATCAATGATCATGAGGAAGATGAGGGATCTGCCCAGAACTACACGGCAGGACCTGGTCAATGACCTGAAGAGAGCTGGGACCACAGTCTCAAAGAAAACCATTAGTAACACACTACGCCGTCATGGATTAAAATCCTGTAGCGCACGCAAGGTCCCCCTGCTCAAGCCAGAGCATGTCCAGGCCCATCTGAAGTTTGCCAATGACCATCTGGATGATCCAGAGGAGGAATGGGAGAAGGTCATATGGTCTGATGAGACAAAAATAGAGCTTTTTGGTCTAAACTCCAATCGCCATGTTTGGAGGAAGAAGAAGGATGAGTGCACCCCAAGAACACCATCCCAACCGTGAAGCATGGAGGTGGAAACATCATTCTTTGTTGATGCTTTCTGCAAAGGGGACAGGACAACTTCACCGTATTGAGGGGAGGTTGGTTGGGGCCATGTATCGTGAGATCTTGGCCAACAGCCTCCTTCCCTCAGTAAGAGCATTGAAGATGGGTCGTGACTGGGTCTTCCAGCATGACAACGACCCGAAACACACAGCCAGGGCAACTAAGGAGTGGCTCCGTAAGAAGCATGTCAAGGTCCTGGAGTGGCCTAGCCAGTCTCCAGACCTGAACCCAATAGAAAATCTTTGGAGGGAGCTGAAAGTCGGTATTGCTCAGTGACAGCCCCGAAATCTGAAGGATCTGGAGAAGGTCTGCATGGAGGAGTGGGCCAAAATCCCTGCTGCAGTGTGTGCAAACCTGGTCAAGAACTACAGGAAACGTATGATCTCTGTAATTGCTAACAAAGATTTTTGTACCAAATATTAAGTTCTGCTTTTCTGATGTATCAAATACTTATGTCATGCAATAAAATGCTAATTAATTACTTAAAAATCATACAATGTGATTTTCTGGATTTTTGTTTTAGATTCCATCTCTTCAACACAAGTTGAAGTGTACCTATGATAAAAATGACAGACCTCTACATGCTTTGTAAGTAGGAAAACCTGCAAAATCGGCAGTGTATCAAATACTTGTTCTCCCCACTGTAGATACTTTTGTACCTGTTTCCTCCAGCATCTTCACAAGGTCCTTCGCTGTTGTTCTGGGTTCTTGATTTGCACTTTTCACACCAAAGTACGTTCATCTCTAGGAGACAGAACACATCTCCTTCCTGAACGGTATTATTGCTGTGTGGTCTCATGGTGTTTATACTTGCATACTATTGTTTGTACAGATGAAAATGGTACCTTCAGGCGTTTGGAAATTGCTCCCAAGGATGAACCAGACTTGTGGAGGTCTACAATTTTTTTTCTGAGGTCTTCGCTGATTTCTTATGATTTTCTCATAATGTCAAACAAGGAGACACTGAGTTTGAAGGTAAGCCTTGAAATACATCCACAGGTACACCTCCATTTGACTCAAATTATGTCAATTAGCCTATCGGAAGCTTCTAAAGCCATTACATCATTTTCTGGAATTTTCCAAGCTGTTTAAAGGCACAGTCAACTTAGTGTTTGTAAACTTCTTACCCGCTGAAATTGTGATACAGTGAATTATAAGTGAAATCATCTGTCTGTAGAAAATTGTTGGAAAACATACTTTTGTCGCACACAGATTACAGGCTTCGTTGCCTGTAATCTGTGTGCGCGGTCGATCAGGATGACCATTTTGAAGTGTTCACTCCCCAGCAATGCCACTACCATCGCGAGACCAATTCAGTGGGTTTTCCTTTCTCAGTGTCCTCCTGGATACCAAATATTCAGATGTTCTGGCGTCTTGAATGCGAATCGAGCATTTCCAAACAGGCTTTCAGGGTTTTGTTGTCATTTCTCTGTTTCACCCTGCCCTTAGTTACCTTCACAGTTTCAGACAAAGTCACAATAGTCTTTGAGATATCAGCCAACCTTGTGTCCACCTTCTTGCTTAGTGAGTTTATAGCAGATAGTAGGTCACTTTGAGTAGGTTCTGTGGGGAACTCTTGGGAGCTAGCATCTTCAGCTAACTCCTCGTAGATCGGCGATGTTGAATTTGGTTCGTTGTCTCCTTCAATCTCCTTCAAATTATCTTGTTTCGTGCCCCCTTTTTTGGTGCCATACTGCCAGACAATGTTTGAAGTTATAGGTTGTGAGAGATTAAGATAAATATGAATTTATTTCAAAATTGAGAGGAGCTCTAACAAAGCATATCTACTCCAAAGCGCGCTCTCTAGCGCACCCCCTCAAACTTGTTTTTCATCTACTCCACAAATTTGTTGATAACAAACTATAGTTTTGGCAAGTCGGTTAGGACATCTACTTTGTGCATGACACATGTCATTTTTCCAACAATTGTTTACAGACAGATTATTTCACTATTTCATTATTTCACATTATTCACTGTATCACAATTCCAGTGGGTCAGAAGTTTACATACACTAAGTTGACTGTGCCTTTAAACAGCTTGGACAATTCCAGAAAATGATGTCATGGCTTTAGAAGCTTCTGATAGGCTAATTGACATAATTTGAGTCAATTGGAGGTGTATGGCATCACGAGGTAGGAAAATTATGTGGATATATTGAAGCAACATCTCAAGACATCAGTCAGGAAGTTAAAGCTTGGTCTCAAATGGGTCTTCCAAATGGACAATGACCCCAAACAAACTTCCAAAGTTGTGGCAAAATGGTTTAAGGACAACAAAGTCAATGTATTGGAGTGGTCATCACAAAGTCCTGACCTCAATCCTATTGAAAATGTGTGGGCAGAACTGAAAAAGCGTATGCGCGCAAGGAGGCCTACAAACCTGACTCAGTTACACAAGCTCTGCCAGGAGTAATGGGCCAAAATTCATCCAACTTATTGTGGGAAGCTTGTGGAAGGCTACCCGAAACGTTTGACCCAAGTTAAGCCATTTAAAGTCAATGCTACCAAATACTAATTGAGTGTATGTAAACTTCTGACCCACTGGTGTGATGAAAGAAATAAAAGCTGAAATAAATAATTCTCTCTACTATTATTCTATTACTATTATTCAGACAATACACATTCTTAAAATAAAGTGGTGATTCGAACTGACCGAAGACAGGGAATTTTACTAGGATTAAATGTCAAGAATTGTGAAAAACTGAGTTTAAATGTATTTGGCTAAGTTGTATGTAAACTTCCGACTTCCAACTGTAGCTTTTCCGGCTCTATATGGGAAGCTCTTGGTTGGCGTGGCAGTTTGATAGTGTGTGCGCAATGCTATAGAAGACTTGTTTATTTTCAGCGTGCTTAGTTTGTAAAGTGTTTAACATTGCTGTTTCTGCTCTAGGTCGTGGTTGTTATCTTTTGGGACCGCACCGGTTATTGATCGCATGGATTAGTTGCGAATCTTTGACATACAAACCATCAGACGGACAGACAGTGCAACTGCAAGTCTGAAGTCAACAGCTAAGACCCCCCCTCTCTCTCTCTTCCTTCTATCGCTCCAGTGCTTTACAGTGCAGCAGACTCTTATTTTTCAATGCTCTTCCCTTTGTCGCTCAATGTCGCTGGACTATTATTGCCCTGCCAGACATATTTGGGTTGACATTTTATTAAAGGGAGGTTGCTTGCGAGTTTATTGTGTATTTTTATTTGAACTATATTGATGTGGTACTATTGATAATTTATTATTGCAAATCCTCTAATGTTGATGACTGGGTTCTTTCTCGTCAATGGTTTCTATGAAGTTGCCGTTAAATTGCTCTGCCATTATTGAATGAGGTATTATTGGTTGGGTTACCTCTGTGCTGTGTTGTGTGTTTTATATGGGATGTCTTGTCTTTTCTCTCCATTGACTATCTGGCAAACCAGCTACACTTTAGGCAGTCTATTCTGCTGATGTGTGTGTGTCTGGTAGTGGTACTCTATCTATACTACTCTTTTCCTTTCGGCAGGGTTAATACCTGCCTGGCGCCCGAACAAAATCTTTATCTTTACCCCTCTCTAACAATACCGCTACACTGTATAATGTAAAGCCAGAAGAAGTCTATGGCAGGGCCACTCATGTGATATACATTGCCTTCGGAAAGTATTCAGATCCTTTGACTTTTTCCACATTTGGTTACGTTACAGCCTTCTTCTAAAATGGATTAGCAATCTAGACACAATACCCCATAATGACTAAATGAAAACAGGTTTTTAGAAATGTTTGCATATATATTAAAATAAAAAAACAGATACCTTATTTACATATGTTTTCAGACTTTTTGCTGTGAGACTGTAAATTGAACTCAGGTGCATGTATCATCCTTGAGATTGGACATGATTTGGTAATCATGTCTATATAAGGTCTATATATATATAAGGTCCCACAGTTGACAGTGCTTGTCAGAGCAACAAAAAAAACATGAGGTCGAAGGAATTGTCCGTAGAGGTCCGAGAATGGATTGTGTTGAGGAACAAATCTGGGGATGGGTACCAAAACATTTCAGCAGCATTTAAGGTCCCCAAGAAGACAGTGGCCTCCAGCATTATTTTATGAAATAATTTTGGAACCATCAAGACTCTTCCTAGAGCTGTCATCCTAGCCAAACTGAGCAATCGTTGGAGAAGGGCCTTGGTCAGGGAGGTGATCAAGAACCTGATGGGAACTCTGACAGAGCTCTAGAGTTCCTCTGTGGAGATGGGAGAAGCTTCCAGAAGGACAACCATCTCTGCAACACTTCACCAATCAGGTCTTTATGGTAGTGGCCAGACTGAAGGCACTCCTCAGTAAAAGGCAAATGACAGCCCGCTTGGAGTTTGCCAAATAGCACCTAAAGACTCTCAGACCATGAGAAACAAGATTATTTTGTCTGATGAAACCAAGATTGAACTCTTTGGCCTGAATGCCAAGCGTCACGTCCTGGCAGCTGGCACCATCCCTACGGTGAACCATGGTGGTGACAGCATCATGCTGTGGGGGTGTTTTTCAGCAGAAGCGATTGGAAGACTAGTCAGGATCGAGGCAAAGATAAACGGAGCAAAGTACAGAGAGATCCTTAATGGAAACCTGCTCCAGAGCGCTCAGGACTTCAGACTGGGATGAAGGTTTACCTTCAAACAAGACACCGACCCTAAGCACACAGCCAACACAACGCAGGAGTGGCTTCTGGGACAAGTCTCTGAATGTCCTTGAGTGGCACAGCCAGAGCCTGGACTTGAACCCAAACAAACATCTCTGGAGAGACCTGAATATAGCCTTGCAGCAATGCTCCCCGTCCAATCTGAGAGCTTGAGAGGATCTACAGAGAAGAATGGGAGAAACTCCCCAATTACAGGTGTGCCAAGCTTCTAGCCTCATACCCAAGAAGACTCAAGGCTTTAATTGCTGCCGAAGGTGCTTCAACAAAGTACCGAGTAAAGGGTCTGAATACTTATGTAAATGTCATATTTCTGTAAAATATATATATATATATATAAATTAGCAAACATTAAAAAAAACTTGATTTTTCTATGTCATTATGGGGTTTTGTGTGTATTTTGATGAGAAAAAACAACTATTGAATCAATTTTAGAATAAGGCTGTAACCTAACAAAATGTGGAAAAAGTCCAGGGTTCTTAATACTTTTCGAAGGGACTGCCGGCTAGATAGCTTCGTTCATTTTATGACTATTCCCCTAGCTTGCTATGCTACCAGCAATGTCATGGGGTACCTGATTTGTTTGAGAATGCATTGTCTTTCAATATGGAACAGTAACCTCATAGTGATTTGGTTGACATTTATTTGAAGGTTATCACTTGACTACAGCAGTACTCTGGTGATCTGAGATAGTTTAAAATTAGCAGGGAGAGCTGTTAAAATGTTCTGTACTTGTATTTTAGGCCGAGGTTGTAAACAAAAAAAAGATTTTACCAGGAAAGTCAGTTTAAACAAATTCTTATTTACAATGACGGCCTACCGGGAACAATGGGTTTTTCCAGGGCAGAACAACAGATTTTTACCTTGTCAGCTCGGTGAGTCAATCCAGCAACCTTTCAGTTACTGGCCCAACTTTCTAACCACCTGCCACCCCTGGGTGGTTATTACCTGGGTGGTTTTTGGCCTGCCTCACTCCAATATGACAAACATTTTATTTTAATTTTTTATTTAACTAGGCAATTCAGCTAAGAACAAATTCTTATTTACAATGACGGCCTACCCCGGCCAAACCCGGACAACGCTGGGCCAATTGTGTGCCGCCCTATGGGACTCCCAATCATGGCTGGTTGTGATTCAGCCTGGAATTGAACCAGGGTCTGTAATGACGCCTCTAGCACCTCTTACACTGCTGCGCCACTCGGGAGCCCTAAACCTTCAGGAAGTCTCCCTTGCATGTTCTCCGCTCCACTGCCTGCCAATAAATGGGTTTGACAGTTGAACCATGGTAAAGCTCTCTACTGATGGTGTTTCTCACCAGGCATAAGTATATTTTTGAATTTAAATCTTCCATTGAGCACCCTGCTTCCCTGCATTTCTGATGATCTGGTATGTTTTTGAGTAGAGTTCAGTATTCTTGCTTAGGTCTTATATGGTATACTGTGTTTATATTCCTAATTTATTCCTAATTTGTTCCTTAATTGTCTGTGTTTGGTTAATTATCACAGCATCACAAATGTTTTATTTTGGTCTAAATAAGCTTTAAAGACCAACATTTCTGCTATAAGTGGCTCTCATTAACATTGGCAGAGACGTTTAAAAAGTGAAGGAGACTAACAATATTTGGCATTTACTCATGCTAATGAGCTGGAGGTTTGCTGTCAAGCCTGTGTGCAATTGCTTTGATTGATGCATGTAAAGAGGCACTTGAAAGATGGTGCATTCTGACTGGCTCTTTGAAAACCACAGCATGGGCAGCATTTCAATCACAACACCCACTGCGTCTCCTAATGGCACACTCACACAGGCTAACCTGCGTGTACTGTAGTAACGATGTCTGCCAGGGCTGCCAACCCCTCTGGCATGACTGGCACAGTTTGTGTGGGCGGCAGGGCATCAGTGTCTCCTATGTGGGCTATCCCTTTCTGCTCTCCAGATCACCAATTAACTCCACTCTACTGCTTTCCTTGTACAGACCAACGACGTGCCAGTATGGATGGTTTGAGCTGCAATATATCACCTCTACTTTCTGCATTACAAATGTTTCTGTCAAATGCAGTAAACCAAGTCTGCTCAGTCTTATTCCCCATCACCCGGAATGACAGATTTGCTTTTGGAAAGCCAGACTGGGCATGGTCTCTTTCGTGACTTTGATTGAGTGGAAGGATGCGGGTTTAAGTCCTGCGACAGTGACTCAACAATCGGGGATCAGTCACTATCACACAAGCCAAAGTATGTATATGGGACACGTTCAATTGGAGAACCATCTAATGAGCGAACATGTAGTTCATCTGAAATGTTCTTACGAGAGTTTAAAAACAACATTTATTTTGTTTTGCCTGTATTAAGCACAAGTGTTAAGTCAGCATGGGATTCCTGCATAGATTCCTGCAAATGATTGCCTTGATGCAGTGAGGAATTACCCCTGTATTTTTATGGTCTGGTTTGTGTCTGTCTTGATAGTCTTCTAAGAGCCCATTGTATTTAAATGTCCAAAGCATCCGGCAATTACATTTCCATAGCGCTTACTGATGCTAAAAAAGAGAGCTGAATGTGTGTGAATGTTTTAGTCAGTTTGTTTGTGGGTGAGTCTTCAATATGCCTCGCTACGTGTCTGTTTTTTAGGAAAGAAACATCACCATAGGTTTGAGTGGGTTTAGGAAGAAGTCAGCTTGAAATGGATTTTCAATTAAAAAAGGCAATTTAGCCGCAGTTTGAGAGGATGGCTCTTGCTCCTTTCCGGATGGGCAGATTTGCATAATTGTCCCATGAGGCCTGAATTAGCATCTGTAAATCTTAATTTGATAATGCATCTCTTCGTCGAGGTGGCAAAACGGAATTGGATTAGGGTCTTAATTCTCATTAGTGTTGTTTGACAAAGATCCTTTTCATAACATCAAGATGTCATCAGCTGAAATTTGAAGGAAATTAATTCATTTTTATAGCACCATATTGGTCCAGGGCCATCTTCACAATTCGGTTATTTTCCCTTTCATCAAATCTTCCGTTCTCTCTTTAAACACTTCACCTCAACTCTTGGCTTTAATATTGTTTGACATTCACTGGTGTCATATGTGACTATCATTTTAGTGACTATCATTTTAGCTGATTGAATGCCTCCTCAGTATTCCACTCATGGGGCTCTTTTTGAGTGTCTTTCAATCAAATATGCTGGTCCCTAAAGATCTAAGAAAATCCTACAGTGAATGTTTGTCTTATTTTCATCTGTTGAAAATAATTTTATTTGTGATTTTATTTTCAAAATAAAATGTTCATTATGGTTCAGCCAAAATAATATATAATGCTAGGTGCATAGTTACTGCCTGCATTCTACAGGATGCAAAGCATTGGCAATGTTCCCACCTCTGATCTCTGTATTCCCTCTTTTTTTCAGGAAACGAGAATAAACTGCATCCGAATAGCCCGGAAAGGTAAGTCAACATTAATATTTTCATTGACCAAAACGGTGACCTTTTATGGATCTCCCCGAGTCTCTGAAGTCCTGTAGGCTTTACTGTAGCATGTTGACCTTACACTCTAAATGCAACTCCAAAGATGAAAATATGTGTTGGGTTCAGGTCCAAACACTTGTCTTTGTGCTGGTTTTCCAGACATGGAGTTTAGCATGTGGAAGAAGAAGGGGGATTTCTCTGAAGATCCATGTTGTTTAGTGTTGAGCCCGACTCTTGCCTTCAGAGAAAAGGACAGCAAGCAGGGAGAGATTAGAGATCAGGCTTTCATCATGTTTGTTTGGGGGGACACAACCATATCAAAGGCAGTTCCACTGTTTCCGTCAGACAGCTACATTACTCAGAGGGGGAGAGAAACATCAGAGCTTTTGGCCCCTGTCTGCTCAAGAAGGGCATCAAAAACACAGATGGAACTACCTGAGCCCATCAATATGAGCAATGTTTCTCCCCCCTTCCTCCCTCCCACTCTCTATCACCCTGCCACAGGGACTCAAATGGACATGAAAAGGGTATAGAAATTGACTTCTGATGGCACGACAGGCTCTCCCCCTCTGCCGTTGTTCGCTGTTGGATCGTGCTGACTAAAAGTAGCGTGTTTATAGTTATCATAGCGCTGCAACAGTAAGCTAGTCTTGCTAGTAAATTGACTTGGCAAGGTGCACTTTTCGGTGAAGGCCTCTTTTTGTGACTGAGTAATGAAAGAGACCAGGCTCTCTTGAAGCATGAATCCAAAAGGCAAGGCAAGCCATTTTAGCTCTGCGTCTCACTCCATCTGCTCCTCACAGACACCCAGTTGGGCTTTGATTAATTACGCCTCGACACATTGATGAACATTACACAGTACATGTCTCTTTTCTCTAGCACATACTGTAGGCAGTGAGAGAGAGAGGGAAAGAAAACATAAAGGGCCTTGATGACAACCCTATGAAAATGTATTTGAACATTCAGCCACATTTGTATTTTAACTCCCCAAATAGCTTTCAAATGAGTTATTATCAACTTTAGCAATTTTTTGGTCAGCCTTTTAACATCCTGCTTGAAAAACAGTAAATAATATGGTGGCTGACAGGGTTAAGTAAGAAGACCAGCTTTAGAAACTGATGGAACTAAACTGACAAATAGGATACCCCAGATCATTTTAAATGTCAAGGTACAACACATCAGTGTCAGTGGTTAGTAATTTTTTATCTATGTGATCCCTCTAACGTTAAAAATGGTTGCTGCTGCATCACCGCATTTTACTGGTCGTGAAGCGTTACTTTTCAACAACCTATGATCATCAAAGTGCAGGAACATTATTTGGGTTTAGATAACAAATCTGGAGATTGCATATCAACTTCCAGGTGACAATTTAATTAACAATCTCTTGGCTGCTCCCAACGCAACAATAGACTTCCATTTATCCTCTAAGTGCCAATTTCCCCACTCTCAGCCAGCCGGTAGGTGTATGGATTAATGTGGAAAAAATGTAATGTTTGGCTAATAGAAATTCCCAGACTAAGTGTGGCAAGATGATCCTATCTGTCCAGGGTGTCAGTTAAATAAATATTTTTTTCCCCCGCAGCCATGTTATTAGGATGAAAAATATAGGCCTGCACCTGTATTTCACATGATGAATTGAAGTTATATATGTCTTCTCCATCTCTCTGTGTTGGTAGTGTAGCAAAGAAAGGGGTCGAGTGATAAATGGCACATATGTGAGAGCAGATCTAATAAACTGGCTCTGCCCTATCACTAAAATGGCCACACCGGTCAGAACTACAGATCACAAAATGGCCGACTGCCAATTCCCAGAAGCAAGGGGAACCCTCAGGAGGTGGGGCCGACCCACAGATAAAGGGTCAAAACAAACCAGGAAGAGGGAGAGAAAGGGCTGGAAGGATCTGTGAACCATAGAGAAAGAGACGATATATATCGGCTGGATTTACCGTGTATGAGCTGGACTGTTTGGACGTGCCTGTTGGCGTTTGGATCTGGACCTACCGAGAATCCTGCTATCCTTGACCTTGCCTGTGTCCTGCGTGGACCAGGATGGAGAAACAAACACACAGGTGTTTGTCCTGTTCGAAAGAACTCGTTCTGGGGTGATTTAAGGTGAAAGTTTCCCACGTAATTTGTGACAAACGCTCCTAATCTTGAAGAGATTTGCCACACCTGGTGGAGAATGTGGGCAAATGGGCTAACCATACCGCTGGTTAGGTAGAGAACATTTTTTTTTTCAGTTAGCACTCCAAAAGGGAATCCGTTTTTTGGCTTTGTTTGGTTATGACAGTTTTCTCGGGATAATGAGTATGGGGGTGCCATACAGGCCCTGTTACAAGCGGCGGCCGCCCAACAAGAAGCAACTTGAGCTTAACATCATTGAGCTCATCATGATTCAATGCAAATGTCTCAGGACACGTTACAGGTCCTGCACCGCACCAACCAGCTGCTCAGAGAGGAGCAAGAGAGAAATACCCGGGAGTTAAGAGAAGGCCTATTGGAGCTAGCGGACCAAATTGGGGCTCAGTTACCAGCTGCAAATACCCAGAGGCGGGCCAATAATTTTCTTCAGGGAATGACAGAGCAGGATGATGTGGAAGCATATCTCACCACCTTCAAATGGACGGCAGAGAGGGAGAGGTGGCCGAAAGAAGAATGGGCAGGGCTTCTGGCAACATACCTGTCAGGGAATGCTCGAAAAGTATATTTTGACCTGGAGTTGAAAGATGCACAGGATTACGATAAACTAAAGGGAGAGATTTTGACTAGACTGGCAGTGACCGATAACCCCCCCCCCACCCCCCGAACACAGATGTTCGACTTGATTCACCTGGCACGGTAATGGTTGCTACCGGAGACCCATTCATCCGCCGAGGTCGTCGAGACCGTCGTACTCAACAGTTTCAGCGAGATCTACCCCAAAAAGTTTGACGATGGGTTGGCCAGAATGAGGTACTTTCCACCAACCATCTCGTGGGCCTGGTTGAAGGGTATTGTACGGCAGGAACAGCTGACCAGGCACAGGAGGAAAGATCCCCAGGCCTGGGCAAACCAGCGAACAGAGTAAGACTGTCTCAACATTTGGAGGGGGAAGAGAGCAGGGGGAGGGGGAAGAGAGCAGTGTGTGGCCGCGAGGAAAGAATCTACGGGGACACTACGGGGAAAAAGCCGGGACCCCCCCCCCCCGCGAAACCTTATTATCTGTTACAATTGTAATCGACCGGGAAATATTTCAGGCTACTGCCCTATTAAAGAATATCCAATTTAATGTAACCTCGGTGAAAAAGAAGAAGCTGATATATGGTATGCATGTCCTGTTGTAACCACTGTACTTGAATGATCAAAAAACAAACATATGTGAAGGTTGAAGGGATTCCGGCAGTATGCTAACCCTGGTCGTTGCAAACCTAGTGCCGACTCATAAACTGGATACAAGTCAGGATATCAGTGTGATGTGCAATCATGGGGATACCCGTCTGTACCCCATAGCCTTAGTCAGCATACAAACCGAGGACGGTCTGCTGGATTGTGAGGTCGGCGTGGTCCCAAAGATGCCATATGATGTAATACTGGGTAGATACTTTCCTAACTTTGCAAAGTTAGTCCAGAAGAATGGCATATTTGAGAAGCCATCAACCCTGACCAAGCAGGAAGTAGCATGTAGCCTTCATCCCAAGCCAAGAAGAGGGGTCTCCCAGGTGCCATCCTCACAGGTGCTAGTAGGGGAGGATGAGGAAGAAGTGGCAGACCTCGTTGATAACGAGCAGCCCGGTACTAGTGGGGCTGGTGATCAATCTGAATCCAGAGGACGACTATCTAAAACCAGCAGACCTGGCAGGGTCCCTGACTAACTTCGGAATGGCCCAAAACCAGGATCCAACCCTGCAGCAAGCCAGAACAGATGTGCAGGTCGTAGATGGTACTCCCATAAATGATGGGAGGATGCCTAATAGTTTTCTCCACTTCATCATGAAAAAGGGTTTGGTGTACAGAGTCTGTGGAACAGTTGTTGGTCCCCACCCTGTACCGGGGGACAATACTGGATCTAGCTCATGGGCACATTCTAGGTGGACACCTTGGTATCGATTAAAACCTGAGACCGGATTGTAGGGAGGTTTTACTGGCCAGGAATTCAGGCTGAAGTGGCTCAGGAATTGTGGAGAGTGACAGTTAATCTTAGGGATCAAATCCCATTAACGGGATTGAATTGACAACATCCAGTGACATGGCAGAGCCAAATAAAATAAAAATACTATAAATATTAAACTTTCATGAAATCACACATGCAATACACCACATTAAAGCTACACTTGTTGTTAATTCAGCCGCTGTGTCAGATTTCAAAAAGGCTTTACGGCGAAAGCAAACGATGCTTTTATTTGAGGAAAGCACCCCATCAAACAAAGACAGACAATCATCATTCACCCGCCAGGCACGACACGAAACTCAGAAATAAAGATATAATTAATGCATTACCTTTGACAAGCTTCTTCTGTTGGCACTCCAATATGTCCCATAAACATCACAAATGGTCCTTTTGTTCAATTAATTCCATTGTTATATATCCAAAATGTCAATTTATTTGGCGCGTTTGATCCAGAAAAACACCGGTTCCAACTCACGCCACATGACTACAAAATATCTCATAAGTTACCTGTAATCTTTGTCCAAACATTTCAAACAACTTTCCTAAAACAACTTTAGGTATTTTTTTAATGTTAATAATCTATATAATTTAAGACGGGATAAACTGCGTTCAATACATTTCTGGTCACGCGCCTCTATCAAACAGTACACTTCACTCGACCCTTGTTCTGGTCAGCCCTACTTCTTCATTACACAAATGAAAAACATCAAACAATTTCTAAAGACAATTGACATCCAGTGGAAGCGATAGGAACTGCAAGCAACTGCCTTAGACTTCTAGATTCCCAATGAAAAGAGAGTGACCTCCAATTTATTTTTTCTGGGATGGTTTGTCATCCCGTTTTCGCCTGCCAAATAAGTTCTGCTATACTCACAGATATCATTCAAACAGTTTTGGAAACTTCAGAGTGTTGTCTATTCAAATATACTAATGATATGCATATCCTAGCTTCTGGGCCTGAGTAGCTGGCAGTTTACTTGGGCACGCTTTTCATCCGGACATGAAAATATGCCCCCTAGCCCAAAGAGATTTTAACAACTCCTCGACCAGCTGTTAGAAGCCCGTTAGTGCCACTCCCCATAATCGAAACTCAATTTGAGAGGATAGCGATGGATATAGTGGGCCCACTACCCAAATCTGCAAGAGGGCACCAATACATTCTGGTCATTCTAGATTATGCCACTTGCTACCCAGAAGCCATTCCCCTTCGGACGATGGCTTCCAAAAATATTTCCAAGGAACTAGTGCTCCTTTTCACCAGGGTATGGGTTCCAAAGGAGATCCTTACTGACAATGGGACCCCCTTTATGTCCCGCCTTATGGCGGAGCTTTGTAAATTGTGGCAGGTGAAACAGTTGAGGCCATCGGTTTACCATCCTCAGACGGAATATGAGAGATTCAGCCATACCCTGAAGTCAAAGTTCAGGAAGGTAATCGATAAGGATGGGAAAAACTGGGATTGCATGTTGCCCTATCTGATGTTTGCCATTAGAGGTTCCTCGAGCCTCACTGGGGTTTTCCCCCTTAAATGAAAAGCTGAACTGTCTTGAGTGAATATGCATGCAGCCCCTTTCTTAAGGCAAATGTATATAAGTTCAGGAGTAGAAATGTGCTTAACAAGTCACATAATAAGTTGCATGGACTAACTGTGTGCAGTAATAGAGTTTAACATGATTTTTGAATGACTATCTCTACTTTGTGCCCCACACATACAATAATCTGTAAGGTCCCTCAGTCGAGCAGTGAATTGTCAACACAGATTCAACTATAAGGACCATGGAGGCTTTCCAAAGCCTTGTGGCTTTGGATGGTACCTACTGGTACCTACTAATGGTACCTACTGGTAGATGGATTTAAAAAAAGAAGACATCGAGTATCCCGTTGAGCATGCTGAAGTTAATGATTACACTTTGGATGGGGTATCAACACACCCAGATACAGGCGTCCTTCATAACGCCGTTGACCTCATGGGATTTCACCAAGAGGCCAAATGTGACTTTAAAACAGTTACCAGAGAGAATTGAGGATGGATCAACAACATTGTAGTTACTCCACAATACTATCCCAAATGACAGAGTGAAAAGAAGGAAGCCGGTATCCTGTTTGCAACAAGTCATTAAAGTGATACTGCAAAAAATGTGGCAAAGCAATTCACTTTATGTCCTGAATAGAAATAGTTATATTTGGGTAAAAACACATTACTGAGTTCCACTCTCCATATTTTCAAGCATAGTGGTAGCATCATGTTATGGGTATGATTGTAATCGTTTAGGGAGTATTTCAGGATAAAACGATTAATGTAATGGAGCTAAGCACATGCAAAATCCTAGAGGAAAACCTGGATCCGTCTGCTACCCATCAGATACTGGGAGATGAATTCATCTTTCAGCAGGACAATAACCTAAAACACATGGCCATATCTACAGTACACTGAGGTTGCTTACCAAAATGAAAATGTTTGTCTTGCAATGACCAACAACCAATTTGACATAGCTTGAAGAATTTTGAAAAGAATAATGGGCAAATGTTGCACAACACTCGTGTACAGAACCCCAAGGATTAACATCAACGGGGCTGTAGTGGAGCGGGTCGAGAGCTTCAAATTCCTTGGTGTCCACATCACCAACGAACAATCGTGGTCCAAACACACCAAGCCAGTCATGAAGAGGGCACGACAAAACCTTTTCCCCTCAGGAGATTGAAAAGATTTGCCATGGGTCCCCAGATCCTCAAAAGTTCTACAGCTGCACCATCGAGAGCATCCTGACCGGTTGTATCACCGTCTGGTATGACAACTGCTTGGCATCTGACCGTAAAGCGCTACAGAGGGTAGTACGTACGGCCCAGTACATCACTGGGACCAAGCTTCCTGCAATCCAGGATCTATATAATAGGCGGTGTCAGAGGAAAGCCCATAAAATTGTCATAGACTCCAGTCACCCAAGTCATAGACTATTTTCTCTGCTACCGGACGGCAATCTAGGACCAAAAGGATCCTTAACCAAAGCCATAAGACTGCTGAACAATTAATCAAATGGCCACCAGACTATTACATTGACCCCCCCCCCCCCCCCCAATTGTTTTGTACAGTGTTGGTGCTCGCTGTTTATTATTTATGCATAGTCCCTTCACCTCTACCTACATGTACAAATTACCTCAACTAACCTGTACCCATGCACAATGACTCGGTACCGTTACCCCCTGTTGTATAGGGGCTTTTAAGTTAGCATTTCACAGTAAGGTTGTATTCGGGCACATGTGACAAATAAAGTTTTATTGGATTTGACAATCCAGGTGTGGAAAGCTCTTAGAAACTTACCCAGAAAGACTCACAGCTGTAATCGCTGCCAAAGGTGCTTCTACAAAATATTGACTTAGGGGTGTGAATACTTATGTAAATTTGAAATTTCTGTATTTCCCTTTTCAATAAATTTGCACACATTTCTAAAACCATATTTTCACTTTGTCATTATGGGGTATTGTGTGTAGATGGGTGAGAAAAACAAATATATTTAATCCATTTTGAATTCAGCCTGTAACTTAACAAAATGTGGAATAGGTCAAAGAGTACGAATGCTTTCTGAAGGGAGGCTGGCTGAATTAGTTGTAACTGTCACCCTTGTATGTCAAGCAAACTTGTGATACACAAAAAGATTACCAGTGATACTCGTGTATAGAACTCCAAGGATGTATCCATTTTGTCAGGAGAGACACAAGGCACAGAGTCCATTAGTCTACGTGACCTGTACACCAATGACATCTATGGTAATTATCTGAATAAATGTAATAGACTGTAAAAACATTAGTGTCAGTGTACATACATGGCTGCTAAAACTTTGGGACTGTCCCCTACCATAAACAGTACTTGGTGATTTTTCATTAAACACTCCGCACCAACCACAAACCTTCCCAAAATGTCCTGTAAGAGTTCTCCCCCATAGGGATGAGGTCGGTAAAATGCCCCTGTGCTTGGTTGTAGAAGGAGAGGGCTAAAACATGGCTTCTTTTCCCTTTCCTCTGCCCCAGATCTCATTTTGCCCTTGTGAGCCTCTTTATTCCAACCGCTAGCTAGACCTCTTTCCTTAGGCCAGCTCTGACTTTCTCCTCCACTAGAGAATGGCTGTGCAACTGTTCCTAAAGGCACAGTAGGGCTGGTTGCAGGGCTGTTTGGGCCATAAGGAGAGGCTGACACTACACAGAGAAAGTAGATAAGTGGGTTCCTGCTACAAGACATAAATAGCTTCTTGCTTCTCCTTCCATTTCCATACGTGTAGAGCTTTGTGCCAATGAGATGAGTAACTTGCTATTATAATAATGGCCTTTACCATATCTTACAGACACTGGGACACCTTGAAATTATACTGGGGAAAGGGGAATACCTAGTCAGTTGCACAACAGAATGCATTCAACCGAAATGTCTTCTGTATTTAACCCCTCTGAATGAGAGAAGTGCAGGGGGCTGCCTTAATCGACATCATTGGCACCCAGGAGCAGTTGTTAACTTCCTTGCTCAAGGGCAGAACAGCACATTTTTCCACCTTGCCGGTTAGGGGATTTGAACTAGCAACCTTTCGGTTACAGGCCCAATGCTCTTAACAGCTAGACTACCTGCCACCCATACTCTACTGTACTCGTGTAGATTTAAATTAACCACACTATCATCTTGGATTTAGATTTTCTTGGATTTCTTCCACAAAAAAAACACTTGTTTTGATGTGGCATGTACAGAATGTCTTTAAGCAAAGTCACATTCATTAGGGCACACAATTGAAAACGAAAAGGTCCAGGTAGGCACTCTATTTCAGTCTGTGTTCTTCTGTTTGGTGCCCATAGAACATGACCCAGGTACTCAGTGTGGCAAGTTTATGAAGACCCTCCACAAAACATTCCCCCAGTCCTAGACAACTTTTATCCCTGGCCTACAGTATATCTCAACCCTACTATCCTGTGCATCACTCAAAGACACAAATGGCTTTTGTTGTCGTAGGAGACACATCTTTCCCCATGGCTATTAAACGAGTAGAGAAATAGCCTATATGATTTGCCTATTGAAAAGCTCTCACATGACAGTGGTCTGTTTGTGTCTCCCATCCAATTATTTTGTTTAATGAACACAAGGTGTCTATTTTAAAAGGAGCTGATGCGCTGGTGAGGTCATGGTGATTCTCTATTGGCTGCTTAAAATGTGGGCACCACACACCCTTTTTGTAAATGTTTTTATTGTGCATTCTGGTAGCCAGACAGTTTCGATATGTAACAATTGTCCCTTGAAACACACTGCCATAGAAATAAATTCAACCTTGCATATGAATGCACAGATGTGGCGGTGAAGAGTCGGTCTGTTTTGAAACATTCTATCTTTTCTCAGCGGTCAGGGTGCTAGTGTGAATGCAGCCATTGTGATGTTATGAGTCAGGATTTGACAGAGTGATGGCTGTTGTGTATGATAAGCATAGATGATTGTTGACCTGCATTTTTTAAGCCTGTATATTTCTTTCATTCTCTGTATCCTTTTTTCTGTTCCCCCCTCTCTGTCTGTGTCTCTCCTTCTGTTTATCTTGCTCTCTTTCTACCCCACTCTCTGTCCCACCTCTTTTCTCTCTCACTTCATCCCATCTCTGCTTCCCCCCTCCTCCCTTCATCACTCTCTCTCAGCGGCCTGTAAGGACCACCGACGGGCTCTGGAAGTGTCCCAACACTCAGAGGAGATGGGGCTGATCCTGGGGGTGTGTGCTGGGGGCCTGGTGGTGCTCATCCTGCTTCTGGGGGCTATCATTATTGTCATCAGGAAGGGGTGAGTCACTGGCCCACATTTTTATACCACTTCTCGGTCCTCACTCAGTTAGCCAAATAGGTAACTTTCCTCAGAGGCACATGATTACCACACAGGGTGGTAAATTATTTGTTTCCTATTATCTGGACCACACAAACCATGCTTGTGTATCTTTAGAATGTTGGAGCTATTTTTTAGATTCTACCCTCGAGTCTTCCCTAGAACTCGTATTTGCCTTTCCAAAGGGCCAGGTTGTGTTGGAGAGGGAGAGAGAGATGCACTACCGTTCCCTTATGGTGTATCAGAGGGACCACACCGTTCTCATCGGCAGAGCTTATCTTAGTGTGAATTATTTAATTAAATGCAAATACTATTTAATTACACATGCCGGGCTGTGGCATGACCCATAAATGAGAGGTTAATTGAGAGGGAAAAGGTGTGCTTAAGGTAGATAATTAGCCTAGCCACTAGCTCCCAAAGGTCTCACCTCCCCGCAGGTGGTGACAACGAGAGGGTCGGCCCACACACCTTTTATGGTGGCATATGACTCAGATGTTACACCCTACTCATATACTCCCTTTCACAGGAGTGACTTGACACAGTGAATTTTTTTTCTTCTTTTAGCTCTATACTTGACACATTTGGATTTGAAATCAAACAATGGTATTTTCATCCATATCGGGTGAACCGTTTAGAAATTATAGAACCTTTTGTACATAGTCCCAACATTTTAGAGGAGCAAAAGTATTCGGACAAATTCACTTGTATTAAAGCAAATGTGTATTAAAGTAGTCAAAAATAAGTATTTGTTTTCCCAAATTACTACATCAAGCTTGTGACTCAGATGGTTTTGTGTCCAATAGAAATGAATGGTAAACATTTTGTAAATAAGAGTAGAATGTTTCTAATCACTTCTACGTGAATGTGGATGCTACCATGATTATGGATAATCCTAAATTAATGTGAATCATGATGAGTGAGTAAGTTACAGATGCACAAATATCATACACCTAAAACATGCTAACCTCTCACCATTACAATAACAGGGGAAGTTAGCATGTTTTGGTGAGTATGATATTTGTGCTTCTGTAACTTTCTGCACTGCAATCTCATTGTCATTGTTTGAGTTCAAATCAAAACTTTTGGAGTAAAGCCAAAAGTCAAAAAATTATTTACTGTCCCGATAATTTCGGAGAGCACTGTATATACCCCTAATTCTTGAGGGATATTTAAATGCCTCGTGAGCTTAGTTCCAACCCCATCATAACTCAGAATCTGGTCTATGCTTGTTCAGGTGATTACGTCATGAAGCTGGTTGAGAGAATGCCAGGAGTGTCCAAAGCTGTCATCAAGGCAAAGGGTGGCTATTTGAAGAATCTGAAATATAAAATATTTTTTGATTTGTTTAACACTTTTTTTGGTTACTACACGATTCCATAAAGAAAAACCCTTGAATGAGTAGGTGTTCTAAAATTGTTGACCGGTAGTGTACATTTACACATTGAGCAGGGATGTTGTAGGGAGAACTCAGTTCATATCGTTTCCAGTCTATTAATCAGTAGCTCTCTGTCGCATTTGCATGGCTATGGAGAGGATATAATTAAAGGTTCCTGTTGGTTCCGGTTAAAAATGCCTTACCAGTGTAACAAACATACTGTGGGTGGCAGGTTAGCGGTTAAGAGCGTTGGGCCAGTAAACGAAAGGTTGCTGGTTCAAATCCCTGAGCCGGCAATGTGGAAAAATCTGTCGTTCTGCTCTTTTAGCAAGGTAGTTAACAACTGCTCCCCAGGTGCCGATGATGTCGATTAAGGCAGACCCCGCACCTCTCTGATTCAGAGGGGTTAAGTTAAATGCAGAATACATATTTTGGTTACATGCATTCAGTTGTGCAACTTACTAGGTAACCCCTTTTCCATATATATACCTCCATGTTAGGTTTACCTCCAATGTACCCACATCCTACCTTACCTTTGTCTGTACATTGTGCCTTGAATCTATGCTATCGTGCCCAGAAACCTGCTCCTTTTACTCTCTGTTCCGAACGTGCCAGACGGTTCTGTTCAGTTCTTATAGCATTTAGCCGTACCCTTATCCTACTTCTCCTCTGTTCCTCTGGTGATGTAGAGGTTAATCTAGGTCCTGCAGTGCCTAGCTCCACTCCCACTCCCAGGTGCTCTCATTTGTTGACTTCTGTAACGATATAAGCCTTGGTTTCCTGCATGTTAACATTAGAAGCCTACTCCCTAAGTTTGTCTTACTCACTGCTTTAGCACACTCTACTGACCTGGATGCCTTAGCCATGTCTGAATCCTGGCTTAGGAAAACCACCAAATACCCTGAAATCTCCATCGCTAACTATAACATTTTCCGCCAAGATAGAACTGCCAAAGGGGGCGGTGTTGAAATCTACTGCAAAAATAGTAATTCAGAACTCTGCACCCAAACAATTCAAGCTTCTACTTCTAAAAATGTACCTTTCCAGAAACAAGTCTCTCACTGTTACCACTTGCTATAGACCTCCTTCTGCCCCCAGCTGTGCCCTCGATACCATATGTGAATTGATTGCCCCCATCTATCTTCTGAGCTCGTGCTACTAGGTGACCTAAACTGGGACATGCTTAACACCCTGGCCATCCTACAATCCAAGCTTGATGCCCTCAATCTCACACAAATTATCAATGAACCTACCAGGTACAACTCCAAATCCGTAAAGACGGGCATCATCATGGATGTCATCCTAACTAACTCGCCCTCCAAATACACCTCTGCTGTTTTCAATTAAGATCTCAGCGACCACTGCCTCATTGCCTGCATCTGTAATGGGTCTGCGACCAAACGACCACCCCTCATCACTGTCAAATGCTCCCTAAAACACTTCTGCGAGCATGCCTTTCTAATCGACCTGGCCTGTGTACACTGGAATGACATTGACCTCATCACGTCAGTAGATGATGCCTGGCTATTCTTTAAAAGTGCCTTCCTCACCATCTTAAATATGCATGCCCCGTTCAAAAAATGTAGAACTAGGAATAGATATAGTCCTTGGTTCACTCCAGACCTGTCTGCCCTTGACGAGCACAAAAACATCCTGTGGCGTTCTGCATTAGCATCGAACAGCCCCAGTGATATGCAACTTTTCAGGGAAGTTAGGAAGAAATATACACAGGCAGTTAGGAAAGCTAAGGCTAACTTTTTCAAGCAGAAATTTGCATCCTGTATTACTAACTCAAAAAGTTCTGGGACACTGTAAAGTCCATGGAGAATAAGAGCACCTCCTCCCAGCTGCCCACTGCTCTGAGGCTAGGAGACACTGTCACCACTGATAAATCCACTATAATTGAGAATTTCAATAAGCATTTCTCTACGGCTGGCCATGCTTTCCACCTGGCTACCCCTACCCCGATCAACTGCCCGGCACCCTCCACAGCCACCCGCCAAAGCCCCCACCATTTCTCCTTTACCCAAATCTAGATAGCTGATGTTCTGAAAAAGCTGCAAAGTCTGGACCCCTACAAATCAGCTTGGCTAGACAATATGGACCCTCTCTTTCTAAAATTCTATGTCGAAATTGTTACAACCCCTATTACTAGCCTATTCAACCTCTCTTTTGTAACGTCTGAGATTCCCAAAGATTGGAAAGCTGCCGCGGTCATCCCCCTCTTCAAAGGTATGACACTCTAGACCCAAACTGCTACAGACCTACAGTGGGGAGAACAAGTATTTGATACACTGCAGATTTTGCAGGTTTTCCTACTTACAAAGCATGTAGCGGTCTGTAATTTTTTTCATAGGTACACTTCAACTGTGAGAGACGGAATCTAAAAAAAAATCCAGAAAATCACATTGTATGATTTTTATGTAATTCATTTGCATTTTATTGCATGACATAAGTATTTGATCACCTACCAACCAGTAAGAATTCCGGCTCTCACAGACCTGAGGGATCAGTGAGGGATCAGCCCAGAACTACCCGGCAGGACATGGTCAATGACCTGAAGAGAGCTGGGACCACAGTCTCAAAGAACTATTAGTAACACACTACGTCGTCATGGATTAAAATCCTGCAGCGCACGCAAGGTCCCCCTGCTCAAGCCAGCGCATGTCCAGGCCCGTCTGAAGTTTGCCAATGACCATCTGGATGATCCAGAGGATGAATGGGAGAAGGTCATGTGGTCTGATGAGACAAAAATAGAGCTTTTTGGTCTAAACTCCACTCACCGTGTTTGGAGGAAGAAGGATGAGTACAACCCCAAGAACACCGTGAAAAATGGAGGTGGAAACATCATTATTTTGGGATGCTTTTCTGCAAAGGGGACAGGAGGACTGCACCGTATTGAGGGGAGGATGGATGGGGCCATGTATTGCGAGATCTTGGCCAACAGCCTCCTTCCTTCAGTAAGAGCATTAAAGATGGGTCATGGCTGTGTCTTCCAGCATGACAACGACCCGAAACACACAGCCAGGGCAACTAAGGAGTGGCTCCGTAAGAAGCATCTCAAGGTCCTGGAGTGGCCTAGCCAGTCTCCAGACCTGAACCCAATAGAACATCTTTGGAGGGAGCTGGAAGTCGGTATTGCCCAGCGACAGCCCCGAAATCTGAAGGATCTGGAGAAGGTCTGTATGGAGGAGTGGGCCAAAATCCCTGCTGCAGTGTGTGCAAACCTGGTCAAGAACTACAGGAAACGTATGATCTCTATAATTGCAAACAAAGGTTTCTGTACCAAATATTAAGTTCTGCTTTTCTGATGTATCAAATACTTATGTCATGCAATAAAATGCTAATTAATTACTTAAAAATCATACAATGTGATTTTCTGGATTTTTGTTTTAGATTCCGTCTCTCACAGTTGAAGTGTACCTATGATAAAAATGACAGTAGGAAAACCTGTAAAATCGACAGTGTATCAAATACTTGTTCTCCCCACTGTATATCTATCCTACTCTGTCTTTCTAAGGTCTTCGAAAGCCAAGTTAACAAACAGATTGCCGACCATTTCGAATCCCACCGCACCTCCTCCGCTATGCAATCTGGTTTCAGAGCTGGTCATGGGTGCACCTCAGCCACGCTCAAGGTCCTAAATGACATCATAACCGCCATCAATAAGAGACATTACTGTGCAGCCGTATTCATCGACCTGGCCAAGGCTTTCGACTCAATCACCACATTCTTATTGGCAGACTCAACAGCCTTGTTTTCTCAAATGATTGCCTCGCCTGGTTTACCAACTACTTCTCTGATAGTTCAGTGTGTCAAATCGGAGGTCCTGTTGTCTGGACCTCTGCCAGCCTCTATGGGGGTGCCACAGGGTTCATTCCTCGGGCCGACTCTCTTCTCTGTATACATCAATGATGTTGCTCTTGCTGCTGGTGAGTCTCTGGTACACCTCTACGCAGACGACACCATTCTGTATACTTCTGGCCACTTCTTTGGACACTGTGTTAATTAACTAACCTCCAGACGAGCTTCAATGCCATACACCTCTCCTTCCGTGGCCTACAACTGCTCTTAAAAGCAAGTCAAATGAAATGCATGCTATTCAACCGATCACTGCCCGCACCTGCTCGCCCGTCCAGCATCACTACTCTGGACGGTTCTGACTTAGAATACGTGGACAACTACAAATACCTAGGTGTCTGTTTAGACTGTAAACTCTCCTTCCAGACTCACATTAAGCATTTCAAATCCAAAATTAAATCAGGAACTGGCTTCCTATATCGCAACAAAGCATCCTTCACTCATGCTGCCAAACATAACCTCGTAAAACTGACCATCCTACCGATCCTCGACTTCGGTGATGTCATCTATAAAATTGCCTCCAACACTCTATTCAACAAACTGGACGCAGTCTTTCACAGTGCCATCCGTTTTGTCACCAAAGCTCCATACACTACCCACCATTGCGACCTGTACACTCTCGTTGGTTGGCCCTCGCTTCATACTCGTCACCAAACCCACTGGCTACAGGTTATCTACAAGTCTCTACTAGGTAAAACCCCACCTTATCTCAGCTCACTGGTCACCATAGCAGCACCCACTCGTAGCACGCGCTCCAGCAGGTATATCTCACTGGTCACCCCCTAAGCCAATTCTTCCTTTGGTCGTCTTTCCTTCCAGTTCTCTGCTGCTAATGACTGGAAGAAACTGCAAAAATCTCTGACGCTGGAGACTCATATCTCCCTCACTAGCTTTAAGCACCACCTGTACATAGCCCATCTGTAAACAGCCCATCTATCTACCTACTTCATCCCCATACTGTATTTATTTATTGCTGTTGCTCCTTTGCATCCCAGTATCTCTACTTGCACATTCATCTTCTGCACATCTACCATTCCAGTATTTTAATTGCTATATTGTAATTTCTTCACCACCATGGCCTATTTATTGCCTTAACTCCCTTATCTTACCTCATTTGCACTCACTGTATATAGACTTTTTGTTTTCTTTTGTTTTACTGTATTATTGACTATGTTTTGTTTATTCCATGTGTAACTCTGTGTTGTTGTATGTGTCGAATTGCTGTGCTTTATCTTGGCCAGGTCGCAGTTGCAAATGAGAACTTGTTGTCAACTAGCCTACCTGGTTAAATAAAGGTGAAATAAATAAAAATATGTAGCCTATTAAAATACACTATATATACAAAAGTATGTGGACACCCCTTCAAATGAGTGGATTTGGCTATTTCAGCCACACCTGTTGCTGACAGGTGTATAATATTGAGCACATAGCCATACAATCTCCATAAATAAACATTAGCTGGCCTTACTCAAGAGCTCAGTGACTTTTAATGTGGCACCGTCATAGGATGCCACCTTTCCAACAATCAGTTAATCAAATTTCTGCCCTCATAGAGCTGCCCCAGTCAACTCTAAGTTTGATGTTTATTATGAAGTGGAAATGTGTAGGAGCAACAATGGCTCAACCACAAAGTTGTAGGCCACACAAGCTCACAGAACGGGAGTGCTGAAGCGCATAAAAATGGACTGTCCTCAGTTGCAACACTCACTACAGAGTTCCAAACTGCCTCTGGACGCAACGTCAGCACAATAACTATTCGTTGGGAGCTTCATGAAATGGGTTTCCATGGCTGAGCAGTAAGCCTAAGATCACCATGCTCAGTGCCAAGCGTTGACTGTGTGTTGTAAAGAGTGTTGTAAAGCTCGCCGCCATTGGACTCTGGAGCAATGGAAACGCGTTCTCTGGAGTGATGAATCACGCATCACCATCTGGCAGTACAACGGACAAATTTTGGTTTGGCGGATGCCAGGAGAACGCAACCTGCCTGAATGCATAGTGCCAACTGTAAACTTTGGTGGAGGAGGAATAATGGTCTGGAGCTGTTTTTCATGGTTCGGGCTGGGCCCCTTAGTTTCAGTCAGGGACGTCACTAGGCCTAATTTTTAAATATTCATTAGACCACCCTAAATAAATAAATATATTTTCTCTGTGATTTCTTTCTTTTTTTGTCAACCGTTCCCTCGCATCTTAAACTTCTTACTGGGCGTGCACTAGGACCTGGGGGAGGCTGCTGCTGCATGTGCTAGTGACTGTTAGGCCTACTTGTAGCTAACATTTTGGTTAACGTTAGCTACTTCTGTGGCTTGAGACTGCTAGCTAACAGTAAACTGACAGGAAAAGGCTCTGACAGGACGAATTCATGCAGATACGATGTGAATTTGTGGTAAGTTAGAACAGAGAATTCACTACTATAGACAAACAATCATAATCAAAGCTTTGTTTACCAATACGTTTTTATTTGAGGTTTCCTGCTACAGTGTAACAGATGTTGCGAGCTAGCTAACCATTAACGTTGTCTTTCAAATTCGACATAAGTTATGTTGCGATATCTAATTAACGTTGTATTTAATGTAGTTTTGCTATCTGTGCCAGGCTATAAATGAGACAGATGACGTAACATCATGCACATGTCTTTTCATACTCAATTGCTTTCATTCAGTAGGCCATTGCAAAACAATTATCAGTAGGTCATGTGTAGAAAAGGTGACATAGTGTTGATCACAATGTCATTGTATTATCCTCAATTTCTCAACTGTAGGCTAGCTAACAACTAACATTAGATGGATATACAGAAGTTCTTCAAGAGAGGCAGTGCCAGCAGCTCTGCCGAAGGCCAATCCAGCAAGAAAGGAAGATTTGACCAGTTCAAACAAACGAATTAAAACTTAAACTGATTAATCACCTATTAAGCCTTGAGTTATTGCAAATATGAGTTTAATAACAATACATGTCAAAACACAGACAGGAATGAGGGAAAGAAGCTGGAGCCTGACAGGGCTGAGAGAGCATGTCTGATGAAAGATAGTGATACAACAGTTGTTTTAAGCTTTCAGTTAAGAGGGACAACAAACCGATCCAGAGAGGGAGGGACAACAAACCGATCCAGAGAGGGAGGGACAACAAACCGATCCAGAGAGGGAGGGACAACAAACCGATCCAGAGAGGGAGGGACCACAAACCGATCCAGAGAGGGAGGGACCACAAACCGATCCAGAGAGGGAGGAACCATAAACCGATCCAGAGAGGGAGGGACCACAAACCGATCCAGAGAGGGAGGGACCACCAACCGATCCAGAGAGGGAGGGACCACAAACCGATCCAGAGAGGGAGGGACCACCAACCGATCCAGAGAGGGAGGGACCACCAACCGATCCAGAGAGAGAGGGACCACCAACCGATCCAGAGAGGGAGGGACCACCAACCGATCCAGAGAGGGAGGGACCACCAACCGATCCAGAGAGGGAGAGACCACAAACCGTTCCAGAGAGGGAGGGACCACAAACCGTTCCAGAGAGGGAGGGACCACAAACCGTTCCAGAGAGGGAGGGACCACAAACCGTTCCAGAGAGGGAGGGACCACAAACCGTTCCAGAGAGGGAGGGACCACAAACCGTTCCAGAGAGGGAGGGACCACAAACCGTTCCAGAGAGGGAGGGACCACAAACCGATCCAGAGAGGGAGAGACCACAAACCGTTCCAGAGAGGGAGGGACCACAAACCGTTCCAGAGAGGGAGGGACCACAAACCGTTCCAGAGAGGGAGGGACCACAAACCGTTCCAGAGAGGGAGGGACCACAAACCGTTCCAGAGAGGGAGGGACCACAAACCGTTCCAGAGAGGGAGGGACCACAAACCGTTCCAGAGAGGGAGGGACCACAAACCGTTCCAGAGAGGGAGGGACCACAAACCGTTCCAGAGAGGGAGGGACCACAAACCGTTCCAGAGAGGGAGGGACCACAAACCGTTCCAGAGAGGGAGGGACCACAAACCGTTCCAGAGAGGGAGGGACCACAAACCGTTCCAGAGAGGGAGGGACCACAAACCGTTCCAGAGAGGGAGGGACCACAAACCGTTCCAGAGAGGGAGGGACCACAAACCGATCCAGAGAGGGAGGGACCACAAACCGATCCAGAGAGGGAGGGACCACAAACCGATCCAGAGAGGGAGGGACCACAAACCGATCCAGAGAGGGAGGGACCACAAACCGATCCAGAGAGGGAGGGACCACAAACCGATCCAGAGAAAGAAAGTAAGCAAGCTGCTGCAGCAACTCATTCCAGAAATGAGAGCGATTTAGGTGACAAAGACACGGGGCCCAGACAAGTGAAGCTGAATAGCTACCCACACAAAAGTTTTTGTAAACAGAAAAGGGCATTTCAACACTGCTGGTTTGGGTAGAGTACTCTGTCCACAAAAACGCAGCTTTCTTTTTTCAATTTTTTTGGGGCAAAACATTACATTTGACTCTCTTGTCGGTAATTGCTGCAAAAATGTGAAAAAAGCTTTTTTATCTTTGGTGAACATGAGATGGTATAAACACACAGACAGTGTTGTGGCATGGCAAAGCTACCAGGCAATAAGCATTAATGGGAACATTGCTCAGATTTTAACATCTGCCCATGCTAGTGATCTGAGGAGAATTGTTGCGGTCACCTAAATGTTGGGAAGAATTTCTTTCCGTGCCAATGATGAATCTAGTGAAAGCATAAATAGAGGGATTTTTCTTGAGTGTATGGAGCTTTTGAATGAGTTTGACCCTTTCCTGCAAAGGTACAATACTCCATCAAATGTGACGTCTCTCTCTCCATAATCTCAGAATGACATGATCGAATGCTGTGCTCAAGAGATTACGGACACCATTTCAGTTTCTTGGAGAATGTGTATTAGTTTTTCAGTATATCCCTAGTTAAACACAAGTTCAAACTTAGAATAGCGTTAGCAGAACTTGTACAGCTCTCAAACACTCACTGGGTGTACCAGCTGCGGTCCATAAATGCAGTCCTGGACACTTTAACTGCAATTGTTGATTGTCTATCTGCCATTGGATCCCCCATGGCTGTTGGTCTGATTGCAAAGTTTCATAAGTTCTGTATTTGCTACTGATGTTTCAGTGCCTTCTTTCTATAACTGAGGGATTACATAAATTCCTCCAGAAACAGACTGTAGACCTGGCTGAAGCTTGTTTTGGCAAACAAGCTGTATGTGACACACTGGTAGGCAAACGCACAGATGCATTTACAACAGAACTTTGACAGAACCAAAGCACTGTGAAATTCACAATATTCCAGAGGCAGATGCAGCAAGAAAGTGCAAACAAAGGAAAATGGGAGATTTTATGGTGGAGACCTACTTGGGTTTAGGCACAGAGTTGTCATGTTCCCAAACAATGAAAACAGAGTTGTTGCTCCCCTTCTTGGACAAGATGGATTCTCGACTGTAGATGCAGGTCTGCTCAAAGGCATGCAGCCCCAATTTAAAAAAATCAATACATAAAATAACTTGAGACATATTTTTCATAGGTCTAGATACACTACATGGCCAAAAGTATGTGTACACCTGCTTTTTGAACATCTCATTCCAAAATCATGGGCATTAAAATGGAGTTGGTCCCCCGTTTGCTGCTATAACAGCTTCCACTCTTCAGGGAAGGCTTTCCATTTGCTTCCATTCAGCCACAAGAGCATTACTGAGGTCGGGCGCTGATGTTGGGCGATTAGGCCTGACTCGCAGTCTGCGTTTTCAATTCATCCCTAAGTTGTTAGATGAGCTTGAGGTCAGGTCTCTGTGCAGGCCAGTCAAGTTCTTCCACACCAATCTCGACAAAACATTTCTGTATGGATCTCGCTTTGTGCATGGGAGCATTGTCATGCTGAAACAAGAAAGGGCCTTACCCAAACTGTTGCCACAAAGTTGGAAGCACAGAATCGTCTAGAATGTCATTGTATGCTGAAGCATTAAGATCCCCCTTCACTGGAACCAGGGACGTCACTAGAGATTCATGGATAGGGGGGCTAAGCCTTTTTTAGGGGGGTCTAGGCATTCTCCCCCAGGAATATTCTATTAAAATAAGGTTATTTTTGGTCAAGGTTGGCTAAAATTATAACCGTCTCATAGTTTCTGTGTGTAATGAACACGATGGGA
Organism: Oncorhynchus clarkii lewisi; assembly: GCF_045791955.1. NCBI lineage: Eukaryota > Metazoa > Chordata > Actinopteri > Salmoniformes > Salmonidae > Oncorhynchus > Oncorhynchus clarkii. The sequence goes on from NC_092149.1 coordinate 40,074,471, forward strand.
GACAGAGAGCTGGTTTCAAGCTCAGGGCGCAGCAGGTGTTTATTAGTAAAGGACCACAGGAAGAGGCAGGTAGCTGGGTCCAGGGGCAGGCAGAAGGTCATACACAGGGGGTCCAAAAAGGCAACAGTACAGGCAGGGAAAAGGCTAGTAACATCATCTAGGAGATCAGGCAATTGGTTGATAACAGGAAATCCAATAGACTAAAGTACAGGCAGGGAATAGGCAAAAGGCGTCGTTAGTGAGGCAGGCCAAAACTATCATACACGGGAGGATTAAATTAAGGGAGAGAGCGAGAGATGCAGGTCATGCTATACCATTAGAAAAAAACAGTATCATCCACAAAGGGGCAAAACTAAATTCAACTAATGAGCTAAATAAAATAATTAGGAATATAATCTGATAAAAAAGAAAGATCCCAAACAAATATTAGAACCTATATTAAGGAACTGCTCCTCCTGCTTCTCTCTTTTGATGCTTATTTTGTGGGTGGACGCATCAAAGTGTACCTCCTATTTTTAAAGGTGGCAAAGCGGTCAATGACACTATTATGGCCTAGTGGCCCAAACACTCAATGGACATGGCTGCAAGACTTGTAAGCCTTTTCTGACCCATTGTCTTACGCAATCAGGATTGCATACGGCGCAGTGCACTAAAGGACCTTTCACAGAAGCAGCTGCTCACAGGAATTGTGAGAGCAACGTGAATGATTTCATTCAGAGAAGCAAACATATCATCATCCAGGAGGTTATGCACAGCAAGCATATCTTTGGGAGGACATCCAGCCTCTCTTTTCCCGGCAAGAAAGTTTCTGGCCACCAACATCACTTGTCGAGTCTCAAGTCGAGTCTCAAGTCTTGTGACTCGAGTCCACACCTATGGCATCCACAACCCTGGAGAAGAAAGCAGCTAGGTGCTGCTTGCCCCAACACATTATTCCAGATTACTCCACTAAGCCACCATGAAGTTAGCTCTTAGCGGTATGATTGCTACATTTGCTCTTGCAGGAAGCGACATGGTTTACTCGTTAAAGGGGAAAACAGTGACATTCAATTAGAGGCTGGTCTAGCTGCTTTAGCTGTGGTTTGGAAAATGCGTGAGTCACACAGTCCAAGCAGACGTTGCAGAGACTGTTGCCATTTTCACGTTAATGAATCCATCCCTTGGCCGGCATTTCTTGTTTTTCATATCTTCTTTATCTTGATTTTTTTTTCTCTGCCCTCCCTCCCGCTCACTTGCCAGAAGGGACTACTACTCTTACTCTTACTATCCGTAAGTGACGCCACCCTCCTACCTTTCCATTGTTTTGCTAATCGATCATTCACATGCTTGTGCTCTCTGGCTGCCAATGAAGGGTTTGTGGCCAAATAAAACTGTTGCTCTCTCTATCCCCCTCGCCCTCTCCTCTCCCACTCCCTCTATCTCTCTCTGTGTTTGTAGGAAGCCAGTGAACATAAATAAGACACCCATAACGTACCGTCAGGAGAAGAGTCACATGGGTTCGATGGAGCGCAGTTTCACTGACCAGAGTACCCTGCAGGAGGATGAGCGCATGGCCCTCTCTGCAGCACGCATGGCACACACCTGCAGCACGCGCAGTAAGACCCACACATACACAGGCATAAGCACACACACACATACACACCTGCAGCATGTGCTTTAAAGTAAAAACTTGGCACCAGTAATCAAACTATGATTCATTTGTGGAAAACCTGAGGTCTAAAGTTTTTCCCAAAATGCTCCCACAATATTGTGTGTGATCTTTATACCTCCCACAACATCCATTTAGTCTTAGAAAAGTTTCATATACCTCAGAAGCAGCTATACTCCCTGCAGCAGATCCACAGTCTAAAATAAGATAACGAGAAAAATAAAATTGCAAACAGATGTAAAGTGGAACACCTTCAGGCAAGAAAATGATTTGTGAATCTAGTCATCTTCCATCTCATCTCGATATCTTAAATTTGACGGTTCATAACAGAAAAGGAAAGAAATAATCTTGGTTTACATGTCCTGGGCTCAGTTGCATGCAGTGGTTCGTCCTTTAAAAGTTGCAGCATATACCACTTGCGTGGTGCCGCAAAATTCTATGGCAAGTTATTTAAGTGCCATTACTGCTAGTTTGATCACCAAAGGGTATCTTTGAGAAACATTTGATAGCCTTCAATAGTGGCTGTACTAGAGAATTTTAAACCTTTTTTGTAAGAACATAGTATATGAGACTGATTTTAAGAAATGTTGCTTTATAAATGTTATGGTGTTTCTTTTCCAAGAAAAATGAAAAACCCTCAGAGTTTTTGTTAGGATGGAATGGAAAATATGGCACTGTACAACAGTGCTGGGCTATTTAGCTAAAGAATCCCTGTGTCGTACGCGGGAGACCTGGGTTCAATTCCTCGACTGGAACGAAGGAGTTGGCTGTTTGTTCTTAATGGATTCCATATGTGTTATTTCATAGTTGTGATGTCTTCATATTGTTCTACAATATAGTAAAATGAAGAAAAATCATGGAATGAGTAGGTGTGTCCAAATTTTTGAGGCCATCAAGACGTTTTGGCTTGTAACGAATCTCTTTTTTGTCTGAGGAGGAGTAGGAAGGGTTGGACCAATATGCAGCGTGGTAAATGTCCATGTTAATTTATTAGACTGAACACACAAAACAAAATAACAAAGTGAATGGAAGAAACAAAACAGTTCTGTCAGGTGAATACACAAAACAGAAAACAACTACCCACAAATCGTAGTGGGAACACAGGCTACCTAAGTATGGTTCTCAATCAGAGACAACGATTGGCAGCTGCCTCTGATTGGGAACCATACCAGGCCAAAAGCAGAAATACAAAACATAGAACAAAAACATTGAATGCCCACCCCAACTCACGCCCTGACCAAACTAAAACATAGACATAAAAAGGAACTAAGGTCAGGATGTGACATGGCTAGAGAAATTGATGATACTACAATGCAACAAATACAGTGGGGCAAACAATTATTTAGTCAGCCACCAATTGTGCAAGTTCTCCCACTTAAAAAGATAAGAGAGGCCTATAATTTTCATCATAGGTACACTTCAACTGTGACAGACAAAATGAGAAAAAAAATCCAGAAAATCACATTGTAGGATTTTTTATGAATTTATTTGCAAGTTATGGTGGAAAATACAAAAGATATTAAAGACACCTGTCCACAACCTCAAACAGTCACACTCCAAACTCCACTATGGCCAAGACCAAAGAGCTGTCAAAGGACACCAGAAACAAAATTGTAGACTTGCACCAGCCTGGGAAGACTGAATCTGCAATAGGTAAGCAGCTTGGTTTGAAGAAATCAACTGTGGGAGCAATTGTTAGGAAATAGAAGACCTACAAGACCACTGATAATCTCCCTCAATCTTGGGCTCCACGCAAGATCTCACCCCGTGGGGTCAAAATGATCACAAGAACGGTGAGCAAAAATCCCAGAACCCCACGGGGGGACCAAGTGAATGACCTGCAGAGAGCTGGGACCAAAGTAACAAAGCCTACTATCAGTAACACACTACGCCGCCAGGGACTCAAATCCTGCAGTGCCAGACGTGTCCCCCTGCTTAAGCCAGTACATGTCCAGGCCCGTCTGAAGTTTGCTAGAGAGCATTTGGATGATCCAGAAGAAGATTGGGAGAATGTCATATGGTCAGATTAAACCAAAATATAAATTTTTGGTAAAAACTCAACTCTTCGTGTTTGGAGGACAAAGAATGCTGAGTTGCATCCAAAGAACACCATACCTGGGTCTTTCAGCATGACAATGATCCCAAACACACTGCCCGGGCAACGAAGGAGTGGCTTCGTAAGAAGCATTTCAAGGTCCTGGAGTGGCCTAGCCAGTCTCCAGATATCAACCCCATAGAAAATCTTTGGAGGGAGTTGAAAGTCCGTGTTGCCCAGCAACAGCCCCAAAACATCACTGCTCTAGAGGAGATCTGCATGGAGGAATGGGCCAAAATACCAGCAACAGTGTGTGAAAACCTTGTGAAGATTTACAGAAAACGTTTGACCTCTGTCATTGCCAACAAAGGGTATATAGCAAAGTATTGAAACTTTTGTTATTGACCAAATACTTATTTTCCACCATAATTTGCAAATAAATTCCTTAAAAATCCTACAATGTAATTTTCTGGATTTTTTTTTCTCATTTTGTCTGTCAAAGCTGAAGTGTACCTATGATGAAAATTACAAGCCTCACTCATCTTTTTAAGTGGGAGAACTTGCACAATTGGTGGCTGACTAAATACTTTTTTGCCCCACTGTACATTGATCATCTCAGCAAGGTTTTACCCGTAGTCGTGGGGGTGGATGGTGGAAGTGTAACTAAAATGTAGTTTAAATAACCACATGCATTTTGAATGTCTCTAGTTATTTTATTAACGAAAGCATAAAGATGTTGATGAAGAAATACTGTACTACTGTTTTGAGTTAGAAATGTAACACTTCAGAGTACCTAATCGTCGAATACATTGCAGGTAGGGAGATGTTCACACCTAAAGTAGCCGGGCTATAAAGAGTCTATTGTCCTGATAAACAGGCTACAAGTGTTTGAAAACCTGTTTTCAAAATGCCACCAACTGTCCATCACTACTGTAAATAAAAACACAGCATCTTGTTTACATTCTTTATAACCACAATGTCACAAATATGTTGTATCTACCTTTCCAATTACTTTTAGCGTTTGGGATTCATTTGATTAATATTTGTATTAATATTATGGTGTTTATATTCCAAGAAAAACGAAAAACCCTCTTGGTTTCCGTTAGGATGGAACAGAAAATATGGCTCTATAGGTACTGTAGGCTACACAGTACTGGGCTATTTAGCTAAAGAATCCCCATCTCGTGCGTGGGCACGTGGGAGACCGGGGTTCAATTCCCCAACGAGGGGAAGTAGTAGGCTGTCCTTGTAAATAAGAATTTGTTCTAACCTGACTTGCCTAGTTAAATAAAGGTTACACTAAGCATAACATTTCTACACCATAATTTTAGTCTAACCAATACCCAAACGGAGATTCTGTCAAAATAAAAATCTCATTGACCAGTCCCCATGCTTGTCTCAGAGCAGCGCAAAACGGCGATAAAATAGTTTAATAAAATAGTTTAATGCTTCAAATCCTATTGCTTCTAACGTCAATATGCACTGTAAATAAATAAGACCTACACCACTTTTAACAGAACATTACTCAACACTAGTGAGACTCATGTCGCCTACGGTAGGCCTACAGTATACAGTGCCTTGCGAAAGTATTCGGCCCCCTTGAACTTTGCGACCTTTTGCCACATTTCAGGCTTCAAACATAAAGATATAAAACTGTATTTTTTTGTGAAGAATCAACAACAAGTGGGACACAATCATGAAGTGGAACGACATTTATTGGATATTTCAAACTTTTTTAACAAATCAAAAACTGAAAAATTGGGCGTGCAAAATTATTCAGCCCCTTTACTTTCAGTGCAGCAAACTCTCTCCAGAAGTTCAGTGAGGATCTCTGAATGATCCAATGTTGACCTAAATGACTAATGATGATAAATACAATCCACCTGTGTGTAATCAAGTCTCCGTATAAATGCACCTGCACTGTGATAGTCTCAGAGGTCCGTTAAAAGCGCAGAGAGCATCATGAAGAACAAGGAACACACCAGGCAGGTCCGAGATACTGTTGTGAAGAAGTTTAAAGCCGGATTTGGATACAAAAAGATTTCCCAAGCTTTAAACATCCCAAGGAGCACTGTGCAAGCGATAATATTGAAATGGAAGGAGTATCAGACCACTGCAAATCTACCAAGACCTGGCCGTCCCTCTAAACCTTCAGCTCATACAAGGAGAAGACTGATCAGAGATGCAGCCAAGAGGCCCATGATCACTCTGGATGAACTGCAGAGATCTACAGCTGAGGTGGGAGATTCTGTCCATAGGACAACAATCAGTCGTATATTGCACAAATCTGGCCTTTATGGAAGAGTGGCAAGAAGAAAGCCATTTCTTAAAGATATCCATAAAAAGTGTCGTTTAAAGTTTGCCACAAGCCACCTGGGAGACACACCAAACATGTGGAAGGTGCTCTGGTCAGATTAAACCAAAATGGAACTTTTTGGCAACAATGCAAAACGTTATGTTTGGCGTAAAAGCAACACCCTGAACACACCATCCCCACTGTCAAACATGGTGGTGGCAGCATCATGGTTTGGGCCTGCTTTTCTTCAGCAGGGACAGGGAAGATGGTTAAAATTGATGGGAAGATGGATGGAGCCAAATACAGGACCATTCTGGAAGAAAACCTGATGGAGTCTGCAAAAGACCTGAGACTGGGACAGAGATTTGTCTTCCAACAAGACAATGATCCAAAACATAAAGCAAAATCTACAATGGAATGGTTCAAAAATAAACATATCCAGGTGTTAGAATGGCCAAGTCAAAGTCCAGACCTGAATCCAATCGAGAATCTGTGGAAAGAACTGAAAACTGCTGTTCACAAATGCTCTCCATCCAACCTCACTGAGCTCGAGCTGTTTTGCAAGGAGGAATGGGAAAACATTTCAGTCTCTCGATGTGCAAAACTGATAGAGACATACCCCAAGCGACTTACAGCTGTAATCGCAGCAAAAGGTGGCGCTACAAAGTATTAACTTAAGAGGGCTGAATAATTTTGCACGCCCAATTTTTCAGTTTTTGATTTGTTAAAAAAGTTTGAAATATCCAATAAATGTCGTTCCACTTCATGATTGTGTCCCACAATCATACAAAAAAATACAGTTTTATATCTTTATGTTTGAAGCCTGAAATGTGGCAAAAGGTCGCAAAGTTCAAGGGGGCCGAATACTTTCGCAAGGCACTGTATCTAAAAAAAATATGACGTGACCCTCAATAATAACCCCCAATAATTACATTTTGAGGATTGGAGGTTTCTAAATTAAAACCAAAAGCCACCTCATGGGTCTCCAGGTGGCGGCCGGCACAGGTATCTGTAGAAGCGCATTTTGCATTGCGATGCGGTGACTTAGACAGCTGCGCCACTGAGGAGGCCCCATCCACAAAGTATCAATGTACAGAGAGAGGTGTTGGTAAAGGCATATTGTCCTGCCTATAGCCCATAATGGGTGTCCAGGTCAGGATAACCAAAACATTTTTTAATTAAAGACTATCAGAACGAATGTTGGTACGTTATTTATTTTGATCCAAAGCCATGAATGAGTGAGTCACTCAGCTTTATGTACGTGTTGGCTACATGACTGTGCCATCAACTTGATAATTTGGAGGTTATTTCGTTTACAATCGCTCAATTTTTTATTTTATTTTTAATCTGAATAAAGGCCAAAATAATATTTGTAAAGGCCAAAACATTTATTTCGATAGAATTCTCCCCCTAGGCAAGTCTATTGTCCAGCTACCTGCTAGAACAGCGGGAACGTTTCTCTAGTCTGCGCCATTATTAGTGCAATGCCCCTTAAAGTGTTGCTTTGTGCTACCGAGTGTGGCGGGGTGGGGGTCCACCCCTATCCCTCCTCCATGGGCTAAGTCTGTCTTCTGTGTGCGGCTCTGCAACCTATGCCGTGCCCCCTGCCCTCGTGCCTTGAACCTCACACACTTTCAGTGGATACAGCTGGAGAACTGCTGGAGAACTGCAAGGCAATCCCATTGTACACAACTCAGGAGCTATGACAAACATATATTGTCCTGCTAAAAGCAGGGTTAATAATGTATCTGTGAGAATATCCAATGGGCTTTTACATAATAATAATAATAATAATAATAATAATAATAATAATAATAATAATAATAATAATTGCTTTGTTAAAAAAATAATATTTTGGAGATTTTGTTATCAAATAACGTAAAATGAACGAGGAAAAAGGCTGTTCTTGAACATGGGGTGAGACATTGTTACTAATTTGTAAAAACATTTTATTTCAATTTATTTATTTATGTTTCTTCTTCAGGCAAGGGTCTATTTTTCTCCACTTCCTGTCTGACTGATGTGCCCAAAGTAAACTGCCTGTTACTCAGGCCCAGAAGCCAGGATATGCATATAATTGGTACCATTGGATAGAAAACACTTTGAAGTTTGTAAAAATGTAAAATAATGTATGACACTATAACACAATTGATTTGGTAGGAGACAATCCAAATAAAAACCAAAACCAAGTCTTTGTTCAAGGTTTCAGGCTTGTTTCTTCCCAAAAGAGGAAGAATTTTGAGTTTTGGTACTGGGAGTCAGAGTTGGAAATCAGTCTGTGTCGTGCGACGAAGAGGACGCGCACTTGCTAATTTGGCTTTTCTATTGAACATACTACATTCCGTATGAAATATTATGGTTTAATTACATTTTAGGGTACCTGAGGATTAAATAGAAATGTATTTTGACTTGTTTTAACAACGTTTAGCAGTAGCTTTTCGGATTCCTTTCTCTGCACGTTTAACTAGTGGATTACTCAAATTGATGGTGTCAACTAAACTGACTTTGGGATATAAAGAAGGATGTTATCTAACAAAACGACCATGCATGTTGTAGCTGGGACCCTTCGGATTGCAAGTCAGAGGAATATTTTCAAAAAGTAATTGAATATTTAATCGCTATTTGTGAAATTTACGAAGCCTGTGCTGGTTGAAAAATATTTTGATGTGGCACGCCGTCTTCAAACAATCACATCAGACAATGCAGTTAGATTAACAATAATTTAAGCTTTTAACCGATATAAGTACCTAGATGTTTAATATCCATAATTTTAATGATTTATTTAATTGAATTGCGCGCCCTCCAATTTCACCGGAAGCTGTCGACAGGTGTCCCACTGACGGGAAGCCTATCCCAGAGAGGCTAATTAGAGGGAGAAAAACCTACAGTCATGAGCACAATTATCAGTTTCTATTTAGGTTTATGTCGCCCATTCATTGTCAATTAGAGACACAGTAGGACCCAAAAACATACTCAGTGCTCTAGCTCCCCCTTGCGCTGGTCTGGAGCGATGAAGTGGTGACGTAGGGTACCGTGCTAAACCACAAATTACCTCTAATTTATCAGCATAATCACAACATTTATGGAGCAACCACTGTAAAACACTTTAAGTTAATTTCCCCCCTATCTTTTCCCTTACATTTTCCTTATCTTTAAGTCAGTTGCAACAAACATTTAAGGTTAAATGTTAAATTAAGTGAAAAAGTAAAGGGTGCCCATGAAGTCCCTTAACTGCTTCATTCAGTATCGATGTAAATAGCATTTGTGGAGATTAATGTTGCCTTCATCTGCTCTGGTTACAAAAGGAAAACATCAATCAGCTACTGTAGTTCCTTAGCTAAATAATGGAAGGTGCACAATCCATGGCTAGAAAGCTAGCTGGCTAGTTATATTTAGCTGGGTGATTCTGCAACTTTGGGCACTTTGGCCCTGCAAGCTTTCAGAAATGAAACTTACTGAAACACCATTTTACCACTATTCTACTTGTCTTTGATTTGTCTAGAAATAATATCTGATAATGGCTGTGATCGTAGTATTCAGGAATGTACACTGCTCAAAAATGTACACTGCTCACTTAAACAACACAATGTAACTCCAAGTCAATCACACTTCTGTGAAATCATACTGTCCACTTAGGAAGCAACACTGATTGACAATAAATTTCACATGCTGTTGTGCAAATGGAATAGACAACAGGTGTAAATTATAGGCAATTAGCAAGACAACCCCAATAAAGGAGTGGTTCTGCAGGTGGTGACCACAGACCACTTTTCAGTTCCTATGCTTCCTGGCTGATGTTTTGGTCACTTTTGAATGCTGGCGGTGCTTTCACTCTAGTGGTAGCATGAGACGGAGTCTACAACCCACACAAGTGGCTCAGGTAGTGCAGCTCATCCAGGATGGCACATCAATGCGAACTGTGGCAAGAAGGTTTGCTGTGACTGTCAGCGTAGTGTCCAGAGCATGGAGGCGCTACCAGGAGACAGGTCAGTACATCAGGAGATGTGGAGGAGGCCATAGAAGGGCAACAACCCAGCAGCAGGACCGCTACCTCCGCTTTTGTGCAAGGAGGAGCAGGAGGAGCACTGCCAGAGCCCTGCAAAATGACCTCCAGCAGGCCACAAATGTGCATGTGTCTGCTCAAACGGTCAGAAACAGACTCCATGAGGGTGGTATGAGGGCCCGACGTCCACAGGTGGGGGTTGTGCTTACAGCCCAACACCGTGCAGGACATTTGGCATTTGCCAGAGAACCCTAAGATTGGCAAATTCGCCACTGGCGCCCTGTTCTCTTCACAGATGAAAGCAGGTTCACACTGAGCACATGAGACAGACGTGACATAGTCTGTAGACGCCGTGGAGAACGTTCTGCTGCCTGTAACATCCTCCAGCATGACCGGTTTGGCGGTGGGTCAGTCATGGTGTGGGATGGCATTTCTTTGGGGGCCGCACAGCCCTCCATGTGCTCGCCAGAGGTAGCCTGACTGCCATTAGGTACCGAGATGAGATCCTCAGACCCCTTGTGAGACCATATGCTGGTGCGGTTGGCCCTGGGTTCCTCCTAATGCAAGACAATGCTAGACCTCATGTGGCTGGAGTGTGTCAGCAGTTCCTGCAAGAGGAAGGCATTGATGCTATGGACTGGCCCGCCCGTTCCCCAGACCTGAATCCAATTGAGCACATCTGGGACATCATGTCTCGCTCCATCCACCAACGCCACGTTATACCACAGACTGTCCAGAAATTGGCGGATGCCTTAGTCCATGTCTGGGAGGAGATCCCTCAGGAGACAATCCGCCACCTCATCAGGAGCATGCCCAGGCATTGTAGGGAGGTCATACAGGCACGTGGAGGCCACACACACTACTGAGCCTCATTTGGACTTGTTTTAAGGACATTACATCAAAGTTGGATCAGCCTGTAGTGTGGTTTTCCACTTTAATTTTGAGTGTGACTCCAAATCCAGACCTCCATGGGTTGATAAATTTGATTTCCATTGATTATTTTTTGTGTGATTTTTTTGTCAGCACATTCAACTATGTAAAGGAAAAAGTATTTAATACGAATATTTAATTCATTCAGACCTAGGATGTGTTATTTTAGGTGTTATTTTAGTGTTCCCTTTATTTTTTTGAGCAGTGTATACATTTTTGTCATTTTTCTCAGACAGCCATAAACAAATGTAATTTCCATCATGGCAATTTTAGTTGAAAATGAAACATCTTAAAACGAATTTATAACACATGTGTACATTAATTTGTATTGAATAATTTAAGTGATTATTAGTTTTTCTAATATTAATAATTCAACACAATGCCTGAATGTATAAACTGATTTTTTTTTATTTATCATGAAAAATGAGAGATTTCCACCCACTCTTTTTGAGAGATTATGATAACGACCATATGATTTCCCTATCTAAAACAAATCTATGTAAAAAAAAATAAAAAAAAATAAGTATGAAAACAATATTTTATTACAAACAGTTTGAACAACAACCATTGTTAATCTTTTAATTAATTTAAGACAAAGTATGTTTCCAAAAGTAGCTGATGGGCAGGGCTCAAAGAAGCAGGCCAGTGTTTTTGAGATATGGGCCCAGATTGCAGGGGGGTCATTCGCATAGAAGAGCTCAATGAGCCAAGGCCAACTGTATAATTTGTGGTATATTCAACACAGGTCTGGAGGTTCACCTGCTTGTGAGATACACCAAAGTGAACTGCCTGTATTTCACTAGTGTAATTATACAGGTAGATCTTTGCAAAGTCAATATGCACGATGATCTCCTCTTTCTGGAGGTTCTCTTTTAATTCTCTGTTTGGAGTATTGATGTTGAATGATGTACTTGTATTTCCCCCAACTTCTCTTTCAATCCTTTGGAGAAGTCCTCCAGCAGAATCTGCAGTGTTCCACACACCTTTTCTTTTACTGTCAAATGTACTGTGAACTTCTCCAAGTTTCCCTCTTGGTTTTTCCTTCTCTCTCTTCAGCTTTGTTTTTCAACTCAAACCACCATGTCTGCTCACCAGCAGATGTTGGCTCTTTTGCTTGGCAAAGGGAGCACTCTGTACATGCACTCTTTCTTCAGGTTCTAACAGCGCAAAGACTCTTTGTGATGCTGTAGTTTTACCGCCATGAGCCGCCGTGAGCTGGAGGTTGGCATGGGTTTTGCAGAGGCATGTGTCCCTATCCTGGACTGTTGGCTTGACAACCCCAAAAGGATGTCTTCTGCAGAATTCACAGGACATTTTCATCTCTGAATATTCCCTCTTAAAATTCTGATAAAGGTTCTGAATTGTGCCATTCAAGAAGCACTACTGATTTTCTTCTTGTTCCTCATTAGTGTGTCCTTTTTCTCTGTTGTTGCTCTACTGTTGTCATCACGTTCATAGAATCTAGTGATTTTCTCTTCTGTGGCTTTGTAATTATGTTACACTTTTTTTCCTGGAGTATTGAAGACTTGTTGGCCTGTTTTCATTTGCCCTTTGACCAGGCCATACTTTCTCAGGATGTTGCCTCTGAGCATTTTTGAAGCCATTTGTTTGTCCTTGGCACTGCAAACATGTTTTTATACTTTTGCTTTAACTCTGTAATGATGCCATTTTGAAACTATAAAATCCTTCGGAGTTCCCTTCATTTCCTGTTTTGTCTTTGGGGAATCTTGTCTCTCCATTTTCTTCATCAGTTGATCATACTTTATTTTGTATTTCTCAGCTTTCCGTAAAGTTTTATCAAGTTTGACATTTGTCATGCAAAGATCTCTGTTTTTGAGCGACTTCTTCCAAACCTTTTCCTTCCAACAAGTATCCGACTTCTCATTCCTGTTGCAGATGATGAGGAAGGGGAATCAGGGGCAGGTAAGTTAGGGGTAGGTAAGTTAGAGGCAGGTATGTTGTCCTCATGCTCTGGCTGCAAGTCATCTGGTGACTGAGGTGGTGTGTTTGCCTGATAGGTAGGTCTCATTGCAACTGTTCTCTTTCAAATATGTCTTCTATTCCGTTGGTTGCATTTCCATTTCCTTCCCTTTCTTCTTTGTTTTCGCTTTGTAAACTCAGAGATAGATTTCACTTCTCCCTTTTCTTTTTTTCTTCCAGCATCTCTCCCTGTCTATTTGCAGATGTTCCTGGTAATCGTATAGGATATTTATTTTTATTTTGTTTCTATGTCTGTGACCTCTGCTGTTTTATGTGGCATCTTTTAAAAGCAAAGAACAATACTACTTAAGTTTTTTCAACTTGTGCACACCTTGGAGCATTTTCTAGATTCAATTGATTTAAACCATGATTAAATAAACCAAAAGTAATAACATAATAGATGTTTGTAATTTTTGCCACGTTCTGTCATCTCCACCACTGTTAAGTTTGAGATGGAAATTACTTTAATGGAAATTACGCTTCTACAGTTTTGAGCAAAGAATAACAGACTGGTTAGCATGCTTTGGCTAGAATTTCGGCTAGCATAGAGTTTACACTAAATACATCATCTACATTTTTTTCTCAAAATTCTACCACAAATGAAAGAAATTATAGCCTGTTTAAAAATGAATGACAATTAAAAAATATTCTCTCCACAAGCAATATTTTCCTAGATTTAGCTTCAACTTCTGGACATCACATCTGGAACAACTGTCCACTGCAGCGATGTGCTTCAGCGTCACAATATGTTTCCATGATAACTAAGTTAACATTCTCTTGACAAAACTTTATTGAGGAATTTGCCCTCATTGGTGGAAATGACACCACTATCAAAGGACAGGTATGTTGTGTAAATAATAATATAAAGGGCATACTCACAATAAATATTGATATATATTTGATTTAATTGACTCTTTCTCTAGTAGATAACATTATATAATGTGTAATTATTAATGTTTTCTCATAGAAAAACATAGTAGAAACTCAACATTTTGGGTCAGGGACAAGGGTAAACAGTGAAATTGAGGTTTAAATTGCATAAAATACTTTGATAGAGAGGTTTTAAAAAAAACTGGGGTGATTGTAGTGTGAACTTACCATATAAAGAATAAAAACATTTTAAAAAATAATAAAACATCCCCATAATTGACCCAGAGGACATAGCTACTCTGCAAGCTAGCTTGACGTACTAGAAAGTAATATAAACAAGTTGAGAAAAAAGTAACTACAAGAAATGTGGTTTATTACCTTCTGAAGCAATTTGGTTATCCTGTCTTGATTTGTAGAAGTTTTATTTTGCTATCTCACAAAATGAAAGCAATCTCTTTGAGTTTAGTCAGTGAATCTGGACGTCTCCATGGTAACCAGATACTCTTTCTGCCATACATGCCTTCAAACTATGGAAATATTTGAGGGGCTCTATGCAACACCCTTAAACAATTCCATTAGGTAATGGAAAATTATTCCTTAAGGGAAACACTTAAGATGTTTTATACAACTGGGCCCTGATGTACTTAATAGTTAATCAAAGAGAGACTGGATGGTGTCATCTCAATCAAATATTACTACCCAAACAAACCTATATAACAAACTAATCTCACTTTACTGTCAGCAACTTAAATAATACATACAATAGCTGAGTCCAATCTGACACATTCATTTTTCTATATACCTATAGCCTATGCAGTGGCGTTTTAGCATGTCAAACAACCCATTTTTTTCTCTAAACAACGCATTAAATGCAGTTAATGCACTATAACTGACAAACGGTGCCCACAGAAGTTTAGGGTCCACTTAAAGCTGTCCCGAGAGTGGAGCTTATGGCTGACTTGATTAAATAAATATGGTTTCTATTGACTCCTTGTTGATTTGTGTAACTGGATAAGAACCACATTCTCTTTCAATAATAATGAATGTCGACTAGTTTTCCCTTTGGAACAACACTCAAACATTATTACATTTATGTTCAGTAAATTCACAATGTTTGTTCTTATATAATTAACGCTTAGCTCTATGTATAAGCAAGTGCAAGCAAAACGAGCTGCGATGAGGTAGGCCGAGTCATTCAGCAATTTTGAAATGGACAGCGACAGAAATTCAGATGTTAGTTCAGATAAATTCTGCAAGATGTTGAGGCCTTAACTTTACTCTTCTTTAAGTCACCACAGAAAGAGAGAGACCCCGACTCAGCTGTTAGTCTACCATTTGAAGTGTTTTAATAGGCCTATGTGGTCTAAAAAGGAAGGACAATTCAATCATGAGGATCCACTTTTATAGACAATATACAGCGCATTGTGCAAACAAAACAACCCTCGCAATATGAACTGGAATTACATTGGTCTATTACTGAACTTTTTGTTGAACAAAAGAGACTGTCAAGGAGGGGATACTATTATATAATGTTGTTGGGTCTGTAACTTACCACCCCCCTCGTGTAGAAAATCAGCCTAGCTAATTATAACACACAATGTAAAACGCAATTAACATCGCCTAAAATTATTAATAAGATGCTAATATGAGAGACCTATATAAGCAATATAATAATGCAGATGTACAAATTATGGCAATGGCATATATGACGATAAGCAGTTAAGAGGCATGCTGTAATTTGGATTAGGACATGAGCAAGCTGAAACGGATGTAGCTTATAATGTCGCCTATTTGTTCAGCATTTTTTTAATTGACAGAGCGACATAATTCAGGTCATGGGCCGTTCTTACAGTATTCTCCCTGTACATCAAGTCAGAACCGTAGGATAAATAACGGGGGCACATAAGCAGACAATGAAAGCTTTTACAATATTCGATCATTACATCTCTCTAAAACAGGCTATACCACCTTTTGTGTGTAGCTCTATGCCTAACGGTGCCCCCTTCCTTTGTCCTCCTCTCACAGGTGAGCAGCGTAGCTCAGTGAACGAGTCCAGTAGTCTTCTGGGGGGTTCGCCGCGACGCCAGTGTGGGCGTAAGGGCTCACCCTACCACACTGGTCAGCTCCACCCTGCTGTGCGCGTGGCCGACCTTCTCCAACACATCAACCAGATGAAAACTGCAGAGGGCTACGGCTTCAAACAGGAGTATGAGGTAGGCAGTATGGGTTGTGGCTGATGTGCATGGTTGTGGCTGATGTGCGTTTGGATGGTATAAAGGTGTATTGCTGGGGAAGGTGTGACAAAATAGAAGTTTGTAGTCATGTCATCATACACTGTTTAGGGGTTTAAAATGTAGAAATTTTCATAATTTATAAATCAAAATTGTAGATAGATTATCCAGTTAATAGTCAGATTGTGTGAAGTTATCACTCACATCCCAGTTCTTACAGACTGCAGAAATGTATGATCAGGGTTAAAATAAACTTCTTGGACCAAGTTGACTGTGAGACTATTAAATCATCATTGTCTGGAGCTCAGATAGCCCCTCTGTCAGAGTTGCTGTAGCAGTGTAGCTGATGAAGCCCCCTAATCCCCAGGTGTTCTCCAGACCAGGAGGCCCTTTGTTCCCCAGCCCAGTGACCGCCAATTGCCTCAGCATCGGGGGCTCGGTGGCTCCCAACCCCTGGCTGTCCTCCAGTACCACAATGATAAAAGAAGATCCTCTGTACTCTGGTTGGAGGACAATTCTAAATAGAGGCTTTTGGGCTTCACCACTGCCAAGTGGCTGTGGTGTGATGTATAGGATGCCACCAAGTTGAAAGTGTTCTTAAGTGGTGCACGGCACAACGAGGGAGACATTTTGTGAAATCATTGCCTACAATTAAGGAGCGAAGCCTTGGGGGACTTATAGGCTCTGTTCCAAACTTCTTTATGCATCAGGGAGTGTGTGTTAAGGAGAGTCTCGCTTGGTTCACTTATCTCCTGAGGGCTCCCAAGTGGCGCAGCGGTCTAAGGCACTGCATCACAGTGCTAGAGGCGCCACTACAGACCCTGTTTTGATCCTGGGCTGTATCACAACCAGCCGTGATCGGGACTCCCATAGGGCGGTGCACAATTGGCTCAGCATCGTCCTGGATAGGGGAGTTTGGCCTGGGTAGGCCGTTATTGTAAATAAGAATTTGTTCTTAACTGACTTGCCTAGTTAAATAAATAAAATAAAATCTTTCGACATTCAGACTGTGGAATTGAGTCTGTACTTTACCGTAGGTAGAGAGGGAAATGTTTTTGTTTTGGGAGAGAAGCAGAACTGAACCCACTTATTATTCCAGTACCTCTGTAACGGCTGATTTCCATGGCTCTCTGGATGCGTCGGGCCACATTTTGGAGGGCAAACAGCCCTGAAACATTTGTCCCCGGTGGGGTACTTCTCCAGTCAACAGCAGACTCTGGGGTGAGCTACATCCCTGTCTGTTGCCTGTGGTTTCCCTGTCACATGTCAAGGAAAAGATAGAAAATATCTCACTCCCCAATTTCTCCCTGGCTACATGCTTGCCCTTCTGGTTCTGGAACTCCGCTTGTAGACTCATTAAACTGTCCCCCACAGGCAAAACTCTCCACAACAAAAATCTATATTCAGCTCCCTGTATTTTCTCTATCTATGTCTCTCTCCATTACAATTGAAAACAATGAGGACTATCGTGCTCTCCTGACCGCCTAGGCTTTATTTCCCAGTGGAATGCCAATGTAGGACATTCAGAGATATTGATCAGCTCTCTGCAGTGCGTTGGAAGGGACTGGCATGTCTGAGCTGTGGGTGGACCTGTATTCCCACTGCAGTTACTTGCAGGTAAACACTAAGATGTAGAGAACTGAGGTATTCACTATGCTGTACAGGGCATCACCTTGAGGCAAAGCTTGAAAGGCATAATCGATCGATTTATTTTATGTCTAGATACAGTAGAGAAGGTTTGTGTGTGTGGAATGAAGTAAACACAACAAGAACTGTTTTCCCAGATCACAGCCAAGGTTTTTGAATTGTGTCTTCAGGATGTTGACTTATACTGTCATTATGAATAGGAAAAAGGAACGTAGTCAACACCGGTGGGATGGTTGACATAGTGATATTGCACTGGGGGAGAAAAAAAGACAGCGATAATTTGAAACCACTGCAGCAAAATTATTCATGACACAGTCATGTAATGGCTCAGACTGTTCTTCACTGTGTCTCGTCTTTGTCTTTCATCCGAGTTTTCTCTTAATTTTTTGTGTGATCCTCAGAACCAATTAACCCCTCCCTGCAACCCCCCCCTCCCTAGACAGGGTTTGGGTGGTTACTCTCTCTCTCTAATCCCCTGCTCAGCATGCAGGCTTGGATTCACCCACAGTCCCCTCTGGTGGCTGAACAACCACAGGTGTGTGTGGGCGGGGACTTGGCCCCACATACTAGGGGAGAGGAGTAGTTTGGCTGATGAGAGCATAATAGAGCTGGATCCCACTGCTGGGGTTGTCCTTTAGTCAGGAATGTCATGGGATGGCGATAGTGAAGCATGTTGATGAGAGGAACTTGTTGGAACAGAGTTGTGCATGGAGCCGTGACTAGCCAGGATGTATGGGATTCACTAGAGAGCTTCATGTTCACACACAGAGAGAGAAAATCAAATCAAATTTTGCTGGTCACATGCATATGGTTAGCAGATGTTAAGGCGAGTGTAGCGAAATGCTTGTGCTTCTAGTTCCGACCATGCAGTAATATCTAACAAGTTATCTAACAATTTCACAACAACTACCTTATACACACAAGTGTAAAGGAATGAATAAGAATATGTACATAAATATATGGATGAGCGATGGCCGAACGGCATAGGCAGGATGCAGTAGATGGTATAGAGTACAATATATACATATGAGTAATGTGGGGTATGTAAACATTATATCAAGTGGCACTGTTTAAAGTGACCAGTGATACATTTATTACATCCAATTTTTTATTATTAAAGTGGCTAGAGATTTGAGTCAGTATGTTGGTGGCAGGCACTCAATGTTAGTGATGGCTGTTTAACAGTCTGATGGCCTTGAGATGGAATCTGTTTTTCAGTCTCTCGGTCCTGGCTTTGATGCACCTGTACTGAACTCTCCTTCTGGATGATAGCGGAGTGAACAGGCAGTGGCTGATGGATGTTGTTCTTGATGATATTTTTGGCCTTCCTGTGACATCGGGTGGTGAAGGTGTCTTGGAGGGCAGGTAGTTTGCCCCCGGTGATGCGTTGTGCACTATACTCTGGAGAGCTTTGCGGTTGTGGGCAGAGCAGTTGCCGTACCAGGCGGTGATACACCCCGACAGGATGCTCTCGATTGTGCATCTGTAAAAGTTTTTGGTGACAAGCCAAATTTCTTCAGCCTCTGGAGGTTGAAGAGGCGCTGTTGCGCCTTCTTCACCACGCTGTCTGTGTGAGTGGACCATTTCAGTTTGTCAGTGATGTGTACGCCAAGGAACTTAAAATGTTCCACCTTCTGCACTACTGGCCCGTCGATGTGGATGGGGGGGTGCTCCCTCTGCTCTTTCCTGAAGTCCACGATCATCTCCTTTGTTTTGATGACGTTGAGTGTGAGGTTGTTTTCCTGACACCACACTCCAAGGGCCCTCAACCCCTCCCTGTAGCAAAGGCTCTTCCACACGTTCTGCATTATCAGTTAATGTGAACTTAGTTAATGTGAACAGGTAGCATCTATGATGCTTTTGAACTCCCTTTCAGTCCGAATGGTCTTTGAAAAGCACTACAGCGTCATGATGTATGCATTGGCTCACTACTTGACAGATATTGCTGCAATTATACCCACTCATTTTCTATTTCCCCCTTACATCACTCAAACACAACAGACAACTGCAGATATAATGGTTTAGAAGAGACACATTGTAAATATGTTTGACACGATAGGGGAAGAGTGGTATTGGTAACAGTATCATTAACATGTACTTCCCTAAACCTCGACAGAGCTTCTTTGATGGCTGGGACTGCACCAAAAAGAAGGACAAAACTAAAGGGAGGCATGACACGTTGATGGGATGTAAGTCATCATGGACATGCCAGCCCTCTTGTGACGAAAGCACTGATCACCGTAAGCAATATTGTCAATCACAAATATGTGTTCTATTCTTTTGCCATGTAATTATTGATATGTGAGATCTTTTGGCCAGGTCTTCCATGTAAAATATATATATTTACCTTAGTGGAAGAACCTGAGCTAAAAATGCATATTCTCAGCAAAAAAAGAAACAACCTCTCACTGTCAACTGTGTTTATTTTCAGCCAACTCAACATGTGTAAATATTTGTATGAACATAACAAGATTCAACAACTGAGACATAAACTGAACAAGTTCCACAGACATGTATGTAACTAACACAAATGGAAAAATGTGTCCCTGAACAAAGGGGGGGTCAAAATCAAACGGTCAGTATCTGGTGTGGCCACCCGATTTGCCAGTTCTTGCTGGACACTCTTCCACCTGCAAGTTCCCAGACATTTCTGGGGGAATGGCCCTAGCCCTCACCCTCCATTCCAACAGGTCCCAGACGTGCTCAATGGGATTGAGATCCGGGCTCTTCTCTGGCCATGGCAGAACACCGACATTCCTGTCTTGCAGGAAATCACACACAGAACGAGCAGTATGGCTGGTGACATTGTCATGCTGGAGGGTCATATCAGGATGAGCCTGCAGGATGTGTACCACATGAGGGAGGAGGATGTCTTCCTTGTAACACACAGCGTTGAGATTGCCTGCAATGACAACGAGCTCAGTCCGATGATGCTGTGACACACCGCCCAAGACAATGACGGAAACCTCCAAATCGATCCCGCTCCAGAGTACAGGCCTCGGTGTAATGCTCATTCATTCGACGATGAGCGCGAATCCGACCATCACCCCTGGTCAGACAAAACCGCAACTTGTCAGTGAAGAGCACTTTTTGCCAGTCCTGTCTGGTCCAGTGACGATGGGTTTGTGCCCATAGGTGGTGATGTTGCTGGTGATGTCTGGTGAGGACCTGCCTTTACAACAGGCCTACATGCCCTCAGTCCAGCCTCTCTCGGCCTATTGTAGACAGTCTGTGCACTGATGGAGGGATTGTGCGTTCCTGGTGTAACTCGGGCAGTTGTTGTTGCCATCCTGTTCCTGTCCCGCAGATGTGATGTTCCGATATACCGATCCTGTGCAGGTATTGTTACACGTGGTCTGCCACTGTGAGGACGATCAGCTGTCTGTCACAGTACGGACATTGCAATTTATTGCCCTGGCCACATCTGCAGTCCTCATGCCTCCTTGCAATATGCCTAAGGCACGTTAACGCAGATGAGCTCAGACCCTGGGCATCTATCTTTTGGTGTTTTTCAGAGTCAGTGGAAAGGCCTCGTTAGTGTCCTGAGTTTTCATAACTGTGAGCTTAATTGCCTACCGTCTCTAAGCTAGTGTCTTAACGATGTTCATTAATTGTTTATGGTTCATTGAACAAGCATGGGAAACAGTGTTTAAACCCTTTACAATGAAGATCTGTGAAGTTATTTGGATTTTTACGAATTATCTTTGAAAGACAGGGTCCTGAAAATTGGAAGTTTCTTTTTATGCTGAGTTTATATACAGGACCAGTCAAAAGTTTGGACACACCTACTCATTCAAGGGTTTTCCTTATTTTTCCCTATTTTCTACATTGTAGAATAATAGTGAAGACATCAAAACTATGAAATAACACACATAGGAATCATGTAGTAACAAAAAAAGTGTCAAATAAAAAATATATTTGAGATTTGAGATTCTTCAAAATAACTTTGCCTTGATGACAGCTTTACACACTCTTGGCAGTTTCTCAACCACCTTCACCTAGAATGCGTTTCCAACAGTCTTGAAGGAGTTCCCACATATGCTAAGCACTTGTTGGCTGCTTTTCCTTCACTCTGCCGTCCAACTCATCCCAAACCATCTCAATTTGGTTGAGGTCGGGTGATTATGGAGGCCAGGTCATCTGATGCAGCACACCATCACTCTCCTTCTTGGTCAAATAGCTTTTCCACAGCCTGGAGGCGTGTTGGGTCATTGTCCTGTTGAAAAACCAATGATAGTCCCACTAATCGCAAATTGCGTATCGCTGCCGAGTGCGGTGGTAGCCATGCCTTGAATTTGAAATAAATCACAGACAGTGTCACCAGCAAAGCCCCCGCACACATCACACCTGCTCCTCCATGCTTCACGGTGGGTACCACACATGAGGAGATCATCCGTTCACCTTCTCTGCTTCTCACAAAGACACAGCGATAGGAAACAAAAATCTCAAATATGTTCTCATCAGATCAAAGGCCAGATTTCCACCAATCTAATATCCATTACTCGGAAGTCTCATCCTCTTATTGGTGTCCTTTAGTAGTTGTGTCTTTGCAGCAATTCGACCATGAAAGCCTGATTCACACAGTCTCCTCTGAACAGTTGATGTTGAGATGTGTCTGTTACTTGAACTCTGCGATGCATTTATTTGGGCTGCAATTTCTGAGGCTGGTAACTCTAATGAATGTATCCTCTGCAGCAGAGGTAACTCTGGGTCTTCCTTTCCTGTGGCGGTCCTCACGAGAGCCAGTTTCATCATCAGTTTGATGTTTTTTTGCGACTGCACTTGAAGAAACGTTCAAAGTTCTGATCTTCATGTCTTAAAGCAATGATGGACTGTCATTTCTCTTTGCTTATTTGAGCTGTTCTTGCCATAATATGGACTTGGTCTTTTACCAAATAGGGCTCTCTTCTGTATACCACCCCTACATTGTCACAACACAACTGATTGGCTCAAACGCATTAAGAAGGAAAGAAATTCCACAAAGTAACTTTTACCAAGGCACACCTGTTAATTGAAATGCATTCCAGGTGTGCAAAGCTGTCATCAAGGCAAACGTTGCCTACTTTGAAGAATCTCAAAATATGTATTAAACACTTTTTTGGAGGTTACTATATGATTCCATATGTGTTATTTCATAGTTTTGATTTTAGTCAGGTCTAAAGAAACATTATTATATAAAGAAAATGTATTTCAGATGAACAGAATATGAGTTGGCCTACTGTAGGCCTATGTTGTTTGGCTATCTTCCATGCCATATGCTGTAGGCTTGTTCATTTAGCTGAGAAGATATGCCTATTTATTTTATTTTATTTGACATGATTTTATTGTAAGAAGAATATGATCAAACTTAGCTGAATAAAATGGAAAGGATATTTTTTCCAATACAGAGCTGTACGTGTGAAGTGGCTATGTTGAGCGTAAAAGTGATAATTTCCTATATACTAGATTTAGTTATTTGTCAACTTTATTTGTGAATGAGACACACCTTAGAATGTTTTAGAAATCAAAACATTTATGACCTGCATGGTGCGACTATAGGCTATTCACTATTTGAGAAAGTACCAAAAAAAGCTTGCGCTCTGTTGCTTGCCTCATTCTGCACAGTTGTTCTCTCATCAATTAATCTTATTTTCACTCATCAGACTATATTCTCAATGTAATCTTGTCTTTATTAATATGCAAAACTAGTTTTGATTTAGAATTGCCCATTATCAAATGGGCAGGAATAGGGTGGGGTGAAAAATGACATGTCCCTCATGCACTCGATTAGCGAATTGAGGCCGCCCTTTCCCAAACGGATACTTCAGTTTTATAGCGGAGCATGTGCTTTGAGAAATACATTTAAGAACACTTATTTTATTCCACGCATTAACCACTGTTTGAGGAGCATACTCTTGCTTGTGATTTTCTGCCCAAACTATGTATGCCATGGGCTCTCCAACCTTGTTCTTGCAGCTACCCAGTGCTTAATTTGGGTGTGAAATTTGTTTGGGAACATTGATAGTAACATGTTTTCGCAGCAAAATATATTTCACTAAACCGTTGACAGGCCGTCTGTGTACTCGAAAAAGGCATAATGGAAAGAGAAGTGGATGGAAACGTGAGATATGCTGTATAGAAAAATGTAATGTCACCCAATTAAATTATTTAAATTATAAAAAATCCCCTATTTATTACTAGGCTATTCAAATACAAATTCGCTGATTGTAGGCTAACTGTTAGCTGCCCTGCATAATCAATGAACCAACAGCATCGCCTAGGGCTATACATTCTCTCCCAGACTCATGGATAGATATTTTGGAGCGTAGCACAAGGTAACCAGGCTTGGCTTGGCCTTAAACAGTTGCATAAGCTCTAATATGCAAATGTTGGTTTGAATTAATCATCACCTTAGAAAGTGCAGTCCATTTCATGGTGTTAGGCTTTGAAACAACATCCACAACAATGTTTTCCGCTCAGATTCAACCTGCTGTTGGACTTCTTTAGGTGAGTTTTAAAAGTATAGGCATACTGTTTTGATGATAAGTGTTTGTGATTTTCAATTGCATTTGCTTTTATTTCAGAGTAGTTAGAGGGAAAATAGTGCCCTGAGTACCAGGCCATTAAGACCTGATGGTAGTTAGCAAGTTGGGTACTACCAAAGCATATCCAGAGTGCATTAAAGGAGATTACCGTGACTGAACGGTCACATGGAGTTTTAATGCGGTCATTGTCGCAACAGCCCTATCTGTGACCAACAGAAGCATATCTGTATTCCCAATACTGTAAAATCTGTCAAGGCTCAGGAGAAGACCCAGATGCAGATGGTTTCAAAGTAACAAAAGTTTATTAAAAAAATATGGGGGGCAGGCAAACTACAGGTCAAGGGTGGGCAGAGGTCAGTAATCCAGAGCAGAGTCCGAAAGGTCCAGAACTGCAGCCAGGCTCAGGGTCAGGGCAGGCAGAGGTCAGTAATCCAGGGCGGTGTGACAAGGTACGGAACGGCAGTCAGGGTCAGGGCAGGCAGAATGGTCAAAACCGGGAGAACTAGAGAAAGACAGGAGCATGGGGAAACCTGCTGGTAGGCTTGACGAAACAAATAGAACTGGCAACAGACAAACAGAACACAGGTATAAATACACTGGGGATAATGGGGAAGATGGGCGACACCTGGAGGGGGGCGGAGACAAGCACAAAGACAGGTGAAACAGATCAGGGTGTTACAAATCCATAGACTAGGGCCTAATTTACGTATTTCAATTGACTGATTTCCTTAGTGTTGGTCCCATGTTGACATGAGCTGAAATAAATTATGGCAAAACATTTTCCATACGCACAAAATTTGTTTACATCCCTATTAGTGAGCATTTCTCCTTTGCCAAGATAATCCATCCACCTGACAGGTGTGGCATATCAAGAATCTGATTAAACAGCATGATCATTACACAGGTGTACCATGTGCTGGGGACAATAAAAGGCCACTCTAAAATGTGCAGTTTTGTCACACACCACAATGCCACAGTTGTCTCAAGTTTTAAGGGAGGGTGCAATTGGCATGCTAACTGCAGGAATAGCCACCGAGCTGTTTCCAGAGAATTGAATGTTCATTTCTCTACTATTGGCTGCCTCCAACATCGTTTTAGAGAATTTTGGTGGTATGTCCAACTGGCCTCAACCCCATAGCATGTGTAACCACGCCAGCCAAGGACCTTCACATCCGGCTTCTTCACTTGCAGGATTATCTGAGACCAGCCACACGGACAGCTGATGAAACTTTGGATTTGCACAACCAAAGAATTTCTGCACAAACTGTCAGAAACTGTCTCGGGGAAGGTCATCTGTGTGTTCGTTGTCCTCAGCAGGGTCTTGACCTGACTGCAGTTTGGCGTCGTAACCGACTTCAGTGGGCAAATGCTCACCTTCGATGGCCACTGGCACGCTGGAGAAGTGTCCTCTTCACGGATGAAGCCTGGTTTCAACTGTCCCGGGAAGATGGCAGACAGCGTGTGCCCGATGGAGGTGGTTGGGTTATGGTATGGGTGTGCATACATTATGGAAAATGAACACACTTGCATTTTATCAATCACAATTTGAATGCTCAGAGATACCGTGACAAGATCCTGAGCCCTATTTGTCGTGCCATTCATCCACCCCCATCACTTAATGTTTCAGCATGATATTGTATGGCTCCATTTCGCAAGGATCTGTACAGAATTCCTGGAAGCTGAAAATGTCCCAGTTCTTCCATGGCCTGCATACTCACTAGACATGTCTTCCCATTGAGCCTGTTTGGGATGCTCTGGATTGACGTGTAGGACAGCCTCTTCCAGTTCCCGCCAATAACCAGTAACTTCGCACAGCCATTGAAGAGGAGTGGGACAACATTCCCCAGGCCACATTCAACAGCCTGATCAACTCTATGCGAAAGAGATATGTTGCATTGTAACAGGCAAATGGTGGTCACACCAGATACTGACTGGTTATCTGATCCACGGCCCTACATTTATTTTAAGGTATCTCTGACCAACAGATGCATATCTGTATTCCCAGTCATGTGAAATCCATAGATTAGGGCCCAATGAATTAATTGCAATTGACTGATTTCCATATATGAACTCAGTAAAGGCTTTGAAATTGTTTCATGTTGTGTTTATATGTATATATTATATTGTGGAAATAATACATTGAATATGTATTGTACTTACCTGCAGTATAGTATGATTGCTATTCATGTGTGCATGGATATTATTGGCATTGACTGTGACCTTTTCCCTTGGATGATGTCATCACCCGAGTCGGATCTGTACAATGCGACTCTACCACATGTTGAGTGGGCTGTATCGTTTGGCTGTATTTGTGGCGTTTGTACATGGCTGTACACATTTTATTTCTTAGGTTGAAAGTAAAGGAAAGTAATTTTGAAATGTGTGTAGGCATTCCTTGTCAAGTTACTACACTCTTTTTGGTGACGAGGATAAATCTTGATCAGCATGTATCAGCATGTATCAATGTGCTAGCTAACTAAGAAACAGTGGAGGGAGTCAGCTAGCTAGCTAGCTAGCTAGCTAGCTAATGAGTGACGGAGAGCAGCCATCGCTGGAGGGAAACACTGATGGTGACGATCAAGGACAAGTTGTCGTTATCATAGCAATGTTTGGGACTATCACTGAGTTTGTGGATTAGAACAAGGACTGGGCAAAATATGTGGAAAGGTTGGAACACTTTTTCTTGGTAAATGGAATTACAGATGAGGCTAAACGGCAATGTATTCTCTTGAGTGTGTGTGGGGCTAAAACCTACAAGCTAATGAGGAATTTGGCTACACCACGAGACCGGGATAAATTATTTTTGTGGCTCTCGTTAAAACTCACCCCAATCCAAAGCCTTCAGTGATTGTCCATAGGTTCAAGTTCAACTGCCATTTTTGGAAAACAGGTCAGTTTGTTAACTGAATTATGTTAACTCTCTGAACATTGTGAGTTTGGGGCTATGTTAGAGGACGTGCTCTGTGACAGATGAGTCTGTGGCATTAATGAGGACAGCAGACAGTACCGTTTGCTGGGGGAAGCCACACTGACTTTCAAGAGATTATTGGAACTATCTCAAGGGATGGAGATGGCCGCTAGTAATGCTAAAAATATTCAAAAGGCAGAAAGTGGAAGTTGTGCAGTGCATCAGGTGACAAAAGAGGTGGCAGGAAAAACGGGAAAAGCAGTGGAATGCTTCAGATGTGGGGGAACACATTATGCAAACCATCTAAGTTCAAGGATACTTTGTCACAATTGCAACAAAAAGGGACATTTAGCAAAAAAATGCAGGGGTCCTAGGAGCAAGCCAGAGGGTGGGCAGACTGGGCAGGGCAAGTTCACAACTAAGAAGCTGCAGTCAGCAGCATACCACTTAGAGAGCACAGAGGAGGACGAGCATTGGTCCTACAACATGTTTAATGTGAGTGAGCTGTGCGCAGAGCCTGTCTATGCTACAGTGGAGGTAGATGGAAAGCAGATGAGGATGGAGGTTGACACAGGGGCCTCTGCCTCTGGTTTCAGTGAGGAGACCTACAAAGAAATGTGGGGCTCAAAACAGGCTTCAGCCCTCACACCGGCAGGGATCAGACTGCGTACGTACACCGGGGAGACCATAACATTGCTGGGCGCTCTAGATGTGGACATTGCATACAACAATCAGGAAGCGAGAGCACGGCTCCTGGTGGTGAAAGGGAATGGGCCTAGTTTACTAGTGCATGACTGGCTCACTAAAATACAACTGAACTGGGGTGAGAGAAAACACACACAAGTGACTAAGGATGTCATTCATAATTACCCTGAGATTTTCAAAGATGAACTGGGCACACTGCAGTTAAGCTGTTCACGTATCCTCAGGCCAAGCCTCACTTTTTCAATCCCAGGACAACGCCTTACGCCATGAAAGAGAAAGTTGAGGATGAGTTGGAGCGGCTGCAGGAAATAGACATCATTACTCTCATTCAGTTCTCCCGTTGGGCAGCTCCAATCATTCCCGTTCTGAAAGTGACGGCATGGTGCGTATATGTGGGGACTACACACTCACCATCAACTGGGCCTCTAGGCTGGATGCTTACCCGCTGCTGCAGGTGGAGGACCTGTTCATGACGCTTGCAGGAGGCAGGACGTTCTCAAAGCTTGACATGGGTCACACCTTCAAACAGCTCCTCCTGGACAAGGTCTCAAAAGAGTATTTCACAGTCAACACGCACAAAGGCTTGTTCAGGTACAACCGCTTGGTTTCCAGTGTGACGTCCAGCCATTTTCCAGAGGACAAAGGACAGTCTGCTGCAGGGGATCCCTCATGTAGCAGTGTACCTGGATGACATCCTGGTTACAGTGGCAACTCCACCATCTGGACCAGGTGTTAAAGAGATTCTCCGAGGCAGGGCTGCGCCTGAAGCGTAGCAAGTGCACATTCCATGCACAGAGTATGACATACCTAGGTCACAAGATCACAGCGCAGGGTCTGTGTCCTATGGAGGACAAAGTCAGGGAAATCAAGGATCCTCCAAACCCCAAGAACGTGTCTGAGCTCAGGTCGTTCCTGGGCATGGTGAACTACTATGGTAAGTTCCTCCCTGAGCTGTCAACAGTGTTGGCTCCACTTTATCAGCTGCTCCACAAAGACTAAATGGAAGTGGGGGCCAGCACAAGAGAAAGCTTTCAAGGAAGTGAAAGCGCTACTACAATCCAGCACAACTGCTGGTTCATTTTGACCAAGACAAAGCGATCATCACGTCATGTGACTCCTCGCCCTATAGTGTTAGGGCAGTAATCTCTCATTTAGATAGAGGACAGGTCAGAGAAACCCATTGGATTTGCATCAAGCACGCTGACGAGTGCTAAGAAAGGTTATTCACAGTTGGACAAGGAAGGTCTGGCAAATAGTCTTTGCTGTGAAACGCTTTCATCAGTACCGCTATGGTTGTCATTTCACCATATGCACTGACCACAAACCACTGATGACCCTATTTAGTGAATCAAGATGCATTCCTCCCATGGCTTTAGCAAGGATACAGTGCTGGGCCCTAACACTGTCAGCTTAAGAAAACACTATAGTGTACAGAGCAGGGAAGGACAATTCAAACGCAGACATGCTCAGCCGTCTCCCGCTACTAGAGATGCCCGCCACAACTGTAGTGCCTCCCGAGACGATTTAGAGATTGTAGAGATTGTCAAACTGACCTGTGAATGACAAACGGATCCAATAGTGGGCAGACTGGGATCCTATCCTGGCCCAAGTAAAAAGATACCAGGTTGGCCTCCTGTCATAGAGGATGATGGACTGAGACCTTATGCAAAGCACAAAACTGAGCTTAGTGTGCATGATGGCTGCATACTCTGGGGGTCCAGAGTGGTTATTCCACCCCCTGGCCATTCACAAATCATCTCCCGGATGAAAAGTTTAGCCAGATCTTACATCTGGTGGCCTAACATGGATCAGGACGTAGAAAACAAAGTGAAATCATGTTCTGAGTGCCAGATCAACCAGAAGATAGATAGATAGAGAGATAGATATCTATCTATCTATCTATCTATATAATTTAAATGTACAAACGGTACAAACACAGCCAAATGATACAGCCCACATGTGGTAGAGTCGCATTGTACAGATCCGACTCGGGGTAATGACATCATCCAAGGGGAAAGGTCACGGCCAATGCCAATAATAACCATGCACACATGAATAGCAATCGTACTGTACTGTAGGTAAGTACAATTCCTATTCAATGTAATTATTCATATAGTGTCCACAATTTAACACTTCACCCCCGTTAATTTCAATCCCCCATGTAAGAAAAAACACAAGCTTAAACAAGTAAACCACATCAGTGTTCTCTTCTTCACAACACTTTAGAACTTCTGCTACAGTAAATGTAAACAAACAAAATATATATGACAGTCCTTATTTCTTTTCAACGAGATCTGATGTCCCAACACTAACACCACAAGTCTATCAGTCTATATTTTTTCTTTTTTTCTTTAACCTTTTACTTATTAAGAACAAATTCTTATTTACAATGACGGCCTACCCTGGCCAAACCCGGATGACGCTGGGCCGATTGTGCGCCGCTCTATGGGACTCCCAATCACGGCCGGATGTGATACAGCCTGGATTCGAACTTGCACTGAGATGCAGTGCGTTAGACCGCTGCGCCACTCAGGAGCCGGGTGTACATGGCTGTACGCCTTTTATTTCTTAGCTTGAAAGTAATTTTGAAATGCGTGTAGGCATTCCTTGTCAAGTTACTACAATAAATGTGTTATTTTATGTATAGGTATTTTTATAAAATGTAAAAAAAAATATATGGATGTGTTATTTTAATTGAGCTGTATATTATGTGGATGTACTGTAATGTAATTGGAAACATGGCTGAGATGTGATTATCCCATTGTGTCCATTCCAGACGACCGCCACAGAGTCAAGCTCCACCCACTCCTGGGAGACCCCAACTCTGACTACATCAACGCCAACTACATAGACGTAAGTCTCACCGTCCTTTCTGCTCAGAATCCTTTCCAATCACAGTGTTATACTGGGAAACTCATCAAGTCATTACTTATTCCTTTCTGAATAACCACTGTCCATTTCACAGTATTTAGTGTTGCCTTAAGCAATACGGTACCCCAGATTTACCTGTGAGAGGTTATTCCTGTTCCTGGAAACACCAGGCTCCACCTCTTGGCATTCTAGCCAGATGTCATGTCTGTTTGGTGACTACCTCTACAACCCCTTATCCAATGCTATAAATAGACAATAAATTAATTTTATAATACCAAGTCCTGGAGGTAAAGCCCTTTGTAAAATCCCCCAATCCCTCTGAATTGAATATACTGGATTGATGTTGTTCAATCCCTAGATGGATGGGGAGCAGCTCTGTGACATGATCTCTTTGGCTGCTCACCTTCACTTCACTGTACTTCTTGTTTCCATCTGCATCAACTAGAATGTGTCACCCGTAGAGCAACATGCATCATCCATTTGTTGGACTGTACACTCATGAATGTACATTATTCCCTCATAAGAGACAAACTTGTCTAAAACGCCTCGTCGGAAAGGTGCAAGCACTCCTTTTTACATCATTTAGCCGGGAGAGATAGAGAGCGAGTGGACTTGAGAAATGCTTTTAGGGGACTTCATTAGCATAGAGAGGGCACTTGAGAATGCTGTCCTATTTTGACTCCTGCCATTGTGAGGGTGCCAATTAGTGTCAGGGCACAGGGAGACCAAGCATCATTAGAGACATGCAACTCGATGCTTGGGTGCTGCCTGCTGTAGTGCCAAGTTGGCCCCTGACAAGGCTAGCCCTGGCCCTGAATGATGAATACGTTGCCACAGGGGAGTACTTGTGGAGAGCCCATTACTATTTCACCAGAGGTTACATGGAAAAGTTTAGCCTCTCTCTGAAATGTGTTTTCTGTTTGTTAAAGCAGAGGTTGAAGAAGTGAGCTCTCAGATTGTTTTTCTCTTTAGCATTTGATTTGATCTCTTTGTCACCCATCGTGTGTGTGTGTGTGTGTGTGTGTGTGTGTGTGTGTGTGTGTGTGTGTGTGTGTGTGTGTGTTATATGCATGCTTGGCAGCTGCCTGTGTTTGTCATGTGTTGTAGTACATACAGTGCAGTATTTTCCATCACCACACTCAGCAAGTGAATGCTATATGACAGCCTCTAATTTGTTAAATAGGGAGACCGTCCAAAGCAATCCACACACATGGCAGCATGAACAAATGTACGTGCACACACAAAACACACACTCAGTCTCACATACTGTATGTAAACAAGCACACCCCTCTATACAGGTTCTCCTCCTGACTGCAACCTTTAACTCCTTAGATTTATTTCATTAACTAGCTTCTATCTCTTCTCTCTTCTTTTTCTACTACCTTCCCCACCTACTCGACTTTGGACCCTGTAGATTCGGATTAACAGGGAAGTAAGTACTTCACTGCTCTTTCTTCTGTCTGCCATCCCTTTCTTTTCCCTCTTTCCCATGCAGTACATCCCTCCTTCAAAATTCAAACTCTTCAGTCTAGTGTTTGGGAGCCTGGATTCAGAGTTGGCACAAAGCAAGCTTCTCCAAGGTGTCACAATGTTCAGATTGCAGCAGAGTGAAGAAACTCTGAGGGTTGCCATCTCTTTTCCTTTTATCTGCCATTGAATCTTAGATGTTTGTCTCTTTCTTTTCTCTACCATATCTGAATAAAAGACAACCATTTGTGACCTGTAAGCATATAGAGCTGTGTCATCGTCACCATACCCACTGGCATGCCCTGTCATCTCCAGCATGTGACAAGTGTCCCTGTGTCATTATATTTCTTGTGCTTACATGAGGTCAAAAACCAGGAGGTTACGGTTGCCACTATGACTGGTTGAGGTGCGTAAATGCCATGGACATGCTGATTGTGCTGCCCAGGGCCCCAGCGAATCGTGGGAAGTTGGGCTCACTGCACCCATTCACTGTGACAGTCATTCATCTCCATTACACACTTGTCCCTTTTGCGTTTCAATGCGTATACCTGCATTTCTGCACTTTTTTTTGAGGGTGACACAACAGATGCCAGGTTGTCTTTCTAGGGGGAAGTAACAATGAGTTATGTTCTGTTGACAAACTACTTCTTATAGCCTACTGTACAGTGATGTGGTCCCTCTGCCTCTTCACGGCATTGTCACCCATAAACATTGTTTGATGTTGATTGTTGACTCACTGCACTCAAGTTGTACAACTTCATCTGAGCAATCATTGTGGCTATGAATATAAATGTGACCGACCGTCTCGATTCGGGGTTAAGTAGCAACATTTGAATGAGTGTTTTATTTATTTTTTATTTACCCCCTTTTTCTCCCCAATTTCATGGTATCCAATTGTTAGTAGTTACTATCTTGTCTCATCGCTACAACTCCCGTACGGGCTCGGGGGAGACTAAGGTCCTCCGAAACACAACCCAACCAAGCCGCACTGCTTCTTAACACAGCGCGCATCCAACCTGGAAGCCAGTCGCACCAATGTGTCGGAGGAAACACCGTGCACCTGGCGACCTTGGTCAGCGTGATCTGTGCCCTGCCCGCCAAAGGAGTCTCTGGTGTGTGATGAGACAAGGATATCCCTACCGGCCAAACCCTCCCTAACCTGGACGACGCTAGACCAATTGTGCGTCACCCCACGGACCTCCCGGTCGCGGCCAGCTGCAACTGAGCCTGGGCGCAAACCAAGAGTCTCTGGTGGCACAGCTAGCACTGCGATGCAGTGCCCTAGACCACTGCGCAACCCGGGAGGCCCTGAATTTGTGTTTTTCACATTGGATAAAAGTAGACACTCAGAGCTAGAAAATTGTATATCATACAGTACAGTTGAGGAACAATGGGAAAGTAATTATTCTTTGAATGTTGATACGCTTGTAACCTCACTTTTGAGAATATGGCACTTGAATATTTTGGTGAACCTACTGGAGAGCTCTTCTTTGTCTACACCCATTCAACATCGTTCTCACCCTCTTAAAACTTAGCACCACCCTTCTCTTTAAGGATTCACATGTGAGGCCATGTACTAAACATCCAAAGATTTCAAGACTAAAGGCTGGTTTATACTACGGGTGTATTCATAAATTCAATCTGGAGTGCCAGAGTGCACCCTGGGATTTCGTAAACTCAGTGTTGTCAGATTGTCCGTTCGTAAATTCAGAGCGTTTTGTTCTCTGAGCTTTCAGCGAGCTCACTGGACGCTCTGCCCGAGGAGTAGGGTTGATCCGAGTGTTTTGACCTAACAGCAGTCAAGCTCACAAGCTAACTGGCTAACATTGGCTAGCTTGCTAGCTACTTCCAGACAGAGAACAGCTCACTCAGACCATTTTTACTCACCCTAGCAGAGCTGGTTAGACTGTTTTTTGTTATCCAGAGCGTTGGTGACTTTAACTGCGCTGCTGGCAACAATTGAATTACGCTTTTTTGCAAAAAAAGGGAGCTCTGAAATCGGAGTAGATAGCCGGAGCGAATTTACCAGCTACGAGTATCGACAATTGTCGCAGTGACATCATGAACGTTCTATTGAAATGGTTAATTGCGTAGTAGTCTTTATTTTAGACATGTAGCTAGCTAGCTAAACAATGAACCATAATCCCAACTCATAACATTACCCTGTGTGAATCTGCAGGTAGCTAACCAACCAGTTTCAATGTTAGCTTGTTAACATTAGGCTATAACTATCAAAGCAAATGGCTCTGAGATACGAATAATATTACTACACAGATCATAAACGTAGCGTTTGCTAGCAAGCCAGCCAGCTTATGTTAGCTTGCTAGCTAACAGTACGCTTTAACTTGAAATGAAAAAATTAAACTTTCTAACAAAATTAGAAACACGTAATATCTGAAAATGAAGCTAGCTAGACTATCTTACATGGATGGATGCTATACATGGATGGATGCTTCTTCCTCTCTGTCACGGATGCCATGGTTACCCTTAGTTTGAAGATGTAATACGGAGACAGGTGTTTTAAACAGCTTTCTGTGTGTTCTCTTTTCGACTCCCTTTGCTTATTTGCAGTCAAAGGCCAGAATGTTCTCCATCTCCTTAGCTATCATACTCTAATTCCCCCGGGCATTCCACTGATTTCAAAACTCGGTCCTCCAGAAAGTGGAGATGAACACTTTGATATCGTTCAAAAAAGCAGTGTTAGATTTAAAAAAAATAAAAAAAATAATGTGAAGTAGTGATGCACTACAAACACCTAGGTTCCTGAAGCGAGTCACGTATATTTTGTGAATCCCTTTTTTTCAACTTTGCTTTTTCCTCTTTTGGTTGAGCACCGCATCTCCACTGTATCTAGATACCCCTCCCCATACACACATACACACACACACACACACACACACACACACACAAAAGCTAGTCTCAATTTACCGTTGCGAGTTAGAAAAGTAGAATACACAAAGTGCATTTTCAAAATTAGGTTGTGCATCAGCAGTTATTCTCGTTATCTCAGTCACTGATAGTAAGTCAATTAGCCCATATCAGCTAAAATGTTGTAGATCGTTAAGTTAGTTTAGCAGCCAGCTATCTAAACTTGTTATCGTGGTTGAATTACCTTTCTCCATTGATTTTGTTAGTCAGTCTCACTGCTAACATTTCTCACCATCCTATTGCAACATGTGTAGAATTGCAGGAGATTATAATTATAAATGTGTTGAATTACAGTAAATTTGCTTTTTATGTTTTTATGTTTAAAAATTGCTATTTTTATGGGACTTAAACGTAGCTTAGTATCCTGAAAAGCATAATTTCGATGGGCAAAGTGGATGTTCTGAATCACTCTGGGACTACAGTCTCTCTCTCATCTCTCTCAATGCCAAACAAAGTTTTGTGTTGTCTCATTCTGTTATATCGTAACCATGTTTGTTGTGACGTCTGTGTGGGGGGATTTGCACATGCTTTTAGAAGTTGATGACAGCTTTTAGGTAAAGCCTGACATACGATGGAACTCTTTTTCTCAGGCGTCATAATTAGTTGTGCTTTTAGGAGGGGTTATTTAGCATGCACACCAAACTGTGGGTATACTTGGGTGTCTGACGGCACACCATATTCTCTCTGGAATTTTTGTGAGTGGTGTTGGAATGACAGGTAACATGATGTTACTGAGGGAATTGGACAGTAGTGAGAAGGAAGGGTGATCCGTGCTAGAAGAGAGGGAGTGAGAGAGGAGAAGGAGGGAGGAGAAGGGGAGAAAGCGCTGTCTGAGGCACAGATAGCTTACTCAGCATGTCATCCCTGTTCTCTTTTTCAGGGCTACCATCGATCCAACCACTTCATAGCCACTCAGGGTGAGTATTCCGCCATGTCTGGAGTTGGATGCTTGTGATAATTCGAGGTTGACCAACCTACCCAATGAACTTCCAGGTAGGATCTAGCAACAGTGACACATCATGCTCGTGTATACATCAGTTTCCTTTTTGGGTGCGTGCATATTTGGACGTTGTAGATACACACCCTAGCATCAGTTAAACCCTCTCCTAGTAGAGAGAGAGAGAGAGAGACTCATGATCTGTTTCACCTGTCACTTCTCATACTGAGCCACTGTTCGCTGGCACAGACCAATAAACACTGCCATGAAGCACTGTACAGCACAACGTTAATTATCATCATCTCATATGTATACGTATATACTGTACTCTATATCATCTACTGCATCCTTATGTAATACATGTATTACTAGCCACTTTAACTATGCAACTTTGTTTACATACTCATCTCATATGTATATACTGTACTCGATACTATCTACTGTATCTTGCCTATGCTGCTCTGTACCATCACTCATTCATATATCTTTATGTACATATTCTTTATCCCCTTACACTGTGTATAAGACAGTAGTTTTGGAATTGTTAGTTAGATTACTTGTTGGTTATTACTGCATTGTCGGAACTAGAAGCACAAGCATTTCGCTACACTCGCATTAACATCTGCTAACCATGTGTATGTGGCAAATAAAATTTGATTTGATTTATAGTAGGGCATGCGACCTGACCAGGAAAAACTCTTTGGCCCTACTTATAACCTAGCTGCATGTACCTTGATCCTGTGTCCAAGAAAAGTGACTTAGTACAGTAGTATCGGGTCACGTGGTCAGGAAACAATCCAGGCCCTAGTCATATTGATAATTTGTATTTACAGCAAACTGTTTTTGACTGAGATGGTTGATGTGGTGGTTTTACCTTTCTGTCCCATAGGGCCCAAACAGGAGACAGTGTATGACTTCTGGAGGATGGTGTGGCAGGAGAACTGCTTCAGCATCGTCATGATCACTAAACTGGTAGAGGTAGGCAGGGTGAGTCTCACACTCACACCTCTCTCCTCACACACACCTATCCCCAGCACCATTGCTTCCATCTAGCCGGCAATCCATCCATCCAGTCATAGACTTTTTATATATATATATATATATATATATATATATATATATATATATATATATATATATATATGCGCAAAAGGGGACACAATTCAATTTTCTCTACTGTGTTCAGGTCCCTTGCTATTTGCTCAGACAGACATCATTGTTAGAGCAATTGAAACGCCAGCAGAATGTAAATACTATAGTAAGAGTCCCATTTTTTTTCTTCTGAAATCATAAACATAGACATAGTTGTTAAGATGACAAAATGTTTCTATCAATATCAGTACATTAACTTTGTTGTTCCCTCCTAGCGCTGGATTGTTTGTCAGCTGAATCAAAATAACATCTAACCTAAATTAAAAATGACTAAATCCTTTGTGCCTTAATGGAAAACATTAGTGGTGGCCCAGTTCTAGATATTATGTTCCCCATCATTAAAGACTACTATAGTTACCACCTCTATATATGGAAGAACTGGTTGATTTTGTTGGAGCTGAATGTAAGTATAATTGTTCTGTGTCTTCTTTCCTTAAATGTATTTAATGCTGAGCAGTAGGTAGCATAATTCACCAACAAGGAACACTGTTCCTTGAACAAGGTCAAACAAATTTCTGTGACTATCATTGTATGCACATTTGATCAAATGTTATTTGTCCCTGTTGACCAGGTGAAATGCTGTAAATACTGGCCTGATGACAGTGAGATGTATGGAGACATCAAGATTACACTGCTGAAGACGGAAACACTTTCAGAGTACACCGTTCGTACTTTTGCCATGGAGAGGGTAAGTCCAAACATTCTGTGCCTGCACATGTTTTGACATTGAGTCAGTCTACGTCTAAGACCAATATCACATGGCTTTTACTTATACAGGACAAATCCCAGCTACTACTAAGCATCTTTCCCTCATTCTTTCCTTATTTTTGGTTTCTTATGGCTTCACTGCTTAGACATACCATTCAGCCAGCGTTTCCAAGCAGTTTTCGATTAAAGAGTCTGTGGTGTTTATCAGTCCAACTGAACAGAACCAGCATTCAATCTGTCTCAATTATGAGGTGCTTCTGTTGTGAATGCATCCTACCCAGAGAACATGGCTCCCTTAGCCCTATTTGACTCTGTGATAAAGGCACTTAGCTGACAAATAGCAGCCTGTCTCTGACTAGAGAGAGGTGATAGTAAGAAATAATACTCTGGCTCTATGGTTATTTTCTCTCCTTTGTTACTGAGTTGGCCCCTGTACCAGTCTCCTTCTCAATACTCATAAAGATTGCAGAGACAGCAGCAGTTGGCATACGCTGAATTGAGTAGACAGTGTCTTACTTCCTGATGATGCATAAATACGATGTAGAGAGATTAGAATAAACAACAGCTCCTGATGTACAGACCGATGTGACTCAGAGACGATGATCATCGAAGGCCCTCTGATTAAATATGCCTAGAGTGAGAGGATTTAATAACTCAAGCTACTTATACCTCCCCCCTCTCTCCCACACCGCTGAGGCACTGCTGCTTCTACAATGACAGCGCCTGCACTTGAAGTGTTCGTTGCTCTCAGTGGACCATCCTGTCAATCAACACCAGGGTTTATCCATGGAGCAGCTCAGAGCAACTTTGCGGATTGACAGTGGCACAAACACAGCATTATTGTTTCACTGTTGCCGACACTCTCCGTGGGAGCACTACTGTACGCCACTTATCAAGCAGAGATTTTAGGAGAAGTTGACAGTTTGTTTTCAATGAGCCTCGTCTTCTGAGTACATTTTTGGGGGGGTCTCTCTCTCTCCAAATATTTTCTTTACTTTGTCAACTCGGCTCAAAGGAGGAAATTACAGTGATGCGTCTGCCGCCTAGTTCCCCATTGAGCACGAGCCTCCTCAAGCACAGAGTAACAGAGTAAAGCCTAGATCTGGCAGTCAGATTGCAGCTGGAGTTAATGTTACATCCATGGTGGAGAGTTAAACACACATGCGGATTCCAGTCCCACAGGACCATGTAGTCCATGCTTCACTGTAGCTGTACTCAACAATAGTGTCAATTTGTTGCTGGATCTATGCTGGACTTTTAACAAGTCACATAATAAACTCAGCAAAAAGGAAACACTCACTGTCAACTGCGTTTATTTTCAGAAAACTTAACGTGTAAATATTTGTATGAACATAACAAGATTCAACAACTGAGACATAAACTGAACAAGTTCCACAGATATGTGACTAACATAAATTGAATAATGTGTCCCTGAACAAAGGGGGGTGGGTCAAAAGTAACAGTCAGTATCTGGTGTGGCCACCAGCTGCATTAAGTACTGCAGTGCATCCCCTCCTGATGGACTGCACCAGATTTGCCAGTTCATGCTGTGAGATGTACCCGACTCTTCCACCAAGGCACCTGCAAGTTCCCGGGCATTTCTGGGGGAATGGCCCTAGCCCTCACCCTCTGATCCAACAGGTCCCAGACGTACTCAATGGGATTGAGATCTGGGCTCTTCGCTGGCCATGGCAGAACACTGACATTCCTGTCTTGCAGGAAATCACGCACAGAACGAGCAGTATGGCTGGTGGCATTGTCATGCCGGAGGGTCATGTCAGGATGAGCCTGCAGGATGGGTACCACATGAGGGAGGAGGATGTCTTCCTTGTAACACACAGTGTTGAGATTGCCTGCAATGACAACAAGCTCAGTCCGATGATGCTGTGACACACCACCTCAGACCATGACGGACCCTCCAAATCGATCCCGAGTACAGGCATCGGTGTAATGCTCATTCCTTCGACGATAAACACGAATCAGACAAAACCGCGACTCGTCAGTGAAGAG
Source organism: Oncorhynchus clarkii lewisi (assembly GCF_045791955.1). Taxonomy (NCBI): domain Eukaryota; kingdom Metazoa; phylum Chordata; class Actinopteri; order Salmoniformes; family Salmonidae; genus Oncorhynchus; species Oncorhynchus clarkii. The sequence goes on from NC_092149.1 coordinate 40,114,321, forward strand.
CACTTTTTGCCAGTTCTGTCTGGGTCCAGCTACGGTGGGTTTGTGCCCATAGGCGACTATGTTGTCATTGATGTCTGGTGAGGACCTGCCTTACAACAGGCCTACAAGCCCTCAGTCCAGCCTCTCTCAGCCTATTGCAGACAGTCTGAGCACTGATGGAGGGATTGTGCATTTCTGGTGTAACTCGGACAGTTGTTGTTGCCATCATGTACCTGTCCCGCAGGTGTGATGTTCGGATGTACCGATCCTGTGTAGGTGTTGTTACACGTGGTCTGCCACTGCGAGGACGATCAGCTGTCCCTCCTGTCTCCCTGTAGCGCTGTCTTAGGAGTCTCACAGTACGGACATTGCAATTTATTTCCCTGGTGACATCTGCAGTCCTTATGCCTCCTTGCAGCATGCCTAAGGCACGTTTACAGAGATGAGCTCAGACCCTGGGCATCTTTCTTTTGGTGTTTTTCACAGTCAGTGGAAAGGCCTCTTTAGTGTCCTATGTTTTCATAACTGTGACATTAATTGCCTACCGTCTGTAAGCTGTTAATGACTTAACGACTGTTCCACAGGTGCGTGTTCATTTATTGTTTATGGTTCATTGAACAAGCATGGGAAACAGTATTTAAACCCTTACAATGAAGATATGTTTAGTTATTTAGATTTTTATGAATTATCTTTGAAAGACAGGGTCCTGAAAAAGGGACTTATTTTTTGCTGAGTTTACATTGCTTGGATTCACTCTGTGTGCAATAATAGTGTTTAACATGATTTTGAATGACTGCCTCGTCTCTGTACCCAACACATACAATTATCTGTAATGTCCCTCAGTCGAGCAGTGAATTTCAAACACAGATTCTTCCCCAAAGACCAGGGAGGTTTTCCAATGCCTCGCAAAGAACCTACCACCTAGATGGGTATAGAAAACAGACATTAAATATCCCTGTGAAGTTATTAAATACACTTTGGATGGTGTATCAATACATCCAGTCACTACAAAGACTCAGTTGCCAGAGAGGAAGGAAACCACGCACCATGATGCCAATGGTAATTTTAAGAATTATTTTTTTTTGAATTTTATTTTATTTGAATTTTACCCCCTGTATCCAATTTTATTTTATTTGAATTTTACCCCCTGTATCCAATTGTTAGTAGCTACTATCTTGTCTCATCGCTACAACTCCCATACGGGCTCGGGAGAGACGAAGATTGAAAGTCATGCGTCCTCCGATACACAACCCAACCAAGCCGCACTGCTTCTTTCACAGCGCGCATCCAACCCGAAAGCCAGCCACACTAATGTGTCGGAGGAAACACCGTGCACCTTGGTTGCGCTGTGCCCGGCCCGCCACAGGAGTCGCTGGTGCGCGATGAGACAAGGGACCTCCCGGTCGCGGCCGGTTACGACAGGCGGGCGCGAACCCAGAGTCTCTGGCACAGCTGGCGCTGCAGTACAGCGCCCTTAACCACTGCGCCACCCGGGAGGAAGAGTTAAAGAGTTTAATGGCTGTGATAGGAGAAAACGGAGGATGTTTCAACAACATTGTAGTTATTCCACAATACTAACCTAATTGACAGAGTGAAAATAAGGAAGTCTGTAAGCAGGGATGTTGCTAAGCCTATTTTAGGGGGGTCTTGTAGCCATGTCCATTGAGGGTAAAGTGCTTGGGCCACTAAGCAACAATAGTGTCATTGACCGCTTTGCCACCTTTCAAAATAGGAGGTACACTTTGATGCATCCACCCACAAAATAAGCATCAAAAGAGAGAAGCAGAAAGGAGCAGTTGCGTAAATTGTATTATTTGTTTGGGAACTTCCTATTTTTATCAGATTTTATTCCTAATTCCTTTTTATTTTATTTAGCTCATTAGTTGAATTTAGTTTTGCCCCATTGTGGATGATACTGTTTTTTTCTAATGGTATAATATGACCTGCATGTGTCTGTCTCTGTCTCTGTCTCTGTCTCTCTGTGTGTGTGTGTGGACTTTCATCTCTTTATTTGGATAGAATTTAAGTAAGTCATATTAGATCAGTGTCGAACATAAACTAAGACGGGTATACTTTTAGCCAACCTTGACCAAAAATAACATTATTTTACACCCGTTGTTACTCTAAAATACCTGATGAAAAGACATTTTTGGGGGCTTTAAAAAAAATCCTGGGGGAGTATGCCCAGACCCCCCTAAAATAGGCTTAGCCCCCTATCGATTAATCTCTAATGACTAAAGTAATACTGCTAAACATGTGACAAAGCAATTAACATTTTGTTCGGAATACAAAATGTTCTGTTGGGGTCAAATGCAATACAACACATTACTGAGTATCACTCTTCATATGTTCAAGCATATTGCTGGCTGCAGCATGTTATGGGTATGCCTGTAATCGTTAAGGACTGGGGAGTTTCTCAGGATAAAAAATAAGTGGAATGGCGCTAAGCACAGGCAAAATCCTAAAGGAAAACCTGATTGTCTGTTTTCCACCAGACATTGGGAGATGAATTCACCTTTCAGCAGGACAATTTCAGTTGGACAGTGTCTCTTCACTACTGGCTATGTAACATTTGTTGACAATTTCGATACCTTTTGGAAACAAAACACGTTTTAGATAGAGGATGAGATTCACCCAAATCGTTTGGGTTCCTGAATCCTTTCACAACATTATAAGGCTGCGTTGAGACTGACTTATCAATGACCCATGCCCAGCTCAGTTAATCTCTACCATTGTGATGCTGAGTTGTCATAAGGTTTCAGAAAATGTACAATTATACCAGGGGCGTTGGAATAACCTAATTTATTTCCCTCTTACTGCCCTGAATGCCTCTGCTGATCCTACAGCTATTGTATGCAGTAATCATGTTTTATATTGTTAGCACTGGGATGGTGTGCCCTAGTAGGACGTTCACTGTGTGGCGCTTACCCTGCGCTAACATAAAGAACATGTGCACATCTACTGCTGCTAAGCTTCCCAGTAAAGCATTGAAAACAAGTAAACAATTAGCCCACGTAAACATATGTAGATTAAGAAACAAGGTTCATGATATCAATAATTTGCTAGTAACGGATTACATATTCTATCTCTGATATACTTGGATAATATATTTGATGCAGTGGGAGCAATACAGGGTTATAACATTTACAGAAATGCCAGTAGTGTTTATATTCAGAACCACATTCCTGTAAAGCTTAGAGAGGATCTCATGTTAAATACTGATTAAGTAATATTGCTACAGGCTAATCTGCCTCACCTAAAGCCCATTCTTGTGTGAAGCTGCTATAGACCACTAAGTGCTAACAGTCAGTATTTGTATAACATCTGTGAAATATTTGATAATGAATGTGATACAGAGAGGTATATTTTCTGGGCGATTTCAATATTGACTGGCTTTCATCAAGCTGCCCACTCAAGAAAAAGCTTCAAACTGTAACCAGTGCCTTTAACCTGGTTCACGCGTATCAGTCAACCTACCAGGGTAGTTACAAACAGCACAGGAATTAAATCATCAACATTGATCACATCTTTACTAATTTTGCAGAAATGTGGTTTAAAGCGGTATCCAAATCCATTGGATGTAGTGATCACAATATAGTAGCCATATCTAGGAAACCAAAGTTCCACATGCTGGGCCTAATATTGTGTATAAGAGGTCATACAATAAGTTTTGAAGTGATTCCTATGTTGTTGATGTGAAGAATATTTGTTGGTTCGTGGTGTGTAATGAGGAGCAAACAGACACTGCACTTGACTCATTTATGAAATTGCTTATTCCAGTTACTAATAAGCATGCACCCATTAAGAAAATTACTGTAAAAACTTTTAAATTCCCATGGATTGATGAGGAATAGAAGGTTGAGAGGGATGAGGCAAAAGGAATGGCAAATAGATTTGGCTGCACCACCGATTGGCAAACGTGTTGCAAATTTAAGAAATCATGTGACTAAATAGAATATAAATTACACTATGAAACAAAGATAAATAACATGAATATTGATAGTAAAAAGCTTTGGCGCACATTAAAATGAAATTTTGGGGAAAAAAGCAAACTCCGCTCACTAAATCAGATGCATCGTTCATCACACAACCGAATGATATTACTGACACTACACATCCAAGTATATCTGACCAAATGATGAAAGACAAGCATTGTAATTTTGAATTCCTTAAAGTGAGTGTGGAAGAGGTGAAATAATTATTGTTTTCTATCAACAATTCCAAGCCACCGGGGTCTGACAACTCGAATGGAAAATATATGAGGATTATAGCGGACGACATTGGCACTCATATTTGCCAGATTTTCAATTTAAGCCTAATAGAAAGTGTGTGCATCCAAGCCTGCAGGGAAGCAAAAGTAATTCCGCTACCAAAGACTAGCAAAGTCCCCTTTTGCTGGCTCAAGTGGCTGACCAATCAGCCTGTTACCAACCCTGAGTAAACTTTTAGAAAAAATTGTTTGACCAGGTACAATGCTATTTTACAGTAAATAAATTGACAAGGGGAACTGAATATGCATTCAACTGAAATGTGTCCTCCACATTTAACCCAACCCCTCTGAATCAGAAATGTGTGGGGGGCTGCCATAATCGACATTCACATCTTCAGCGCCCAAGGAATAATGGATTAAAGCCTTGCTCAGGGGCAGAACAACAGATTTTTACCTCATCAGCTCGGGGATTTGATCCAGCAACCTTTCAGTTACTGGCCCAATGCTCTAACCACTAGACTACCAGACTTTCAGCAAGTTTATAGGGAAGGACATTCAACAAACACAGCACTTACACAAATGACTGATTGGCTGAGAGAAATGAATAATAAAATGCTTGTGGGTGCTGTTTTGTTAGACTTCGGTGCGTTTTTTACGTGATCGGTCATAGTCTGCTGCTGGAAAAAACGTATGTGTTATGGCTTTACACCCCCTGCTATATTGTGTATAAAGAGTTACCTGTCTAACAGAACACAGAGGGTGTTCTTTAATGGAACCTTCTCCAACATAATCCAGGAAGAATCAAGAATTTACCAGGGCAGCTGTCTAGGCCCCCTACTTTTTTCAATCTTTACTAGCGACATGCCACTGACTTTGAGTAAAGCCAGTGTGTCTATGTACAGTGGGGAAAAAAAGTATTTAGTCAGCCACCAATTGTGCAAGTTCTCCCCCTTAAAAAGATGAGAGAGGCCTGTAATTTTCATCATAGGTACACTTCAACTATGACAGACAAAATGAGAAAAAAAATCCAGAAAATCACATTGTAGGATTTTTAAGGAATTTATTTGCAAATTATGGTGGAAAATAAGTATTTGGTCAATAACAAAAGTGTATCTCAATACTTTGTTATATACCCTAAGTCTTCACAAGGTTTTCACATACTGTTGCTGGTATTTTGGCCCATTCCTCCATGCAGATCTCCTCTAGAGCAGTGATGTTTTGGGGCTGTTGCTGGGCAACACAGACTTTCAACTCCCTCCAAAGATTTTCTATGGGGTTGAGATCTGGAGACTGGCTAGGCCACTCCAGGACCTTGAAATGCTTCTTACGAAGCCACTCCTTCGTTGCCCGGGTGGTGTGTTTGGGATCATTGTCATGCTGAAAGACCCAGCCACGTTTCATCTTCAATGCCCTTGCTGATGGAAGCAGGTTTTCACTCCAAATCTCACGATACATGACCCCATTCATTCTTTCCTTTAAACGGATCAGTCGTCCTGGGCCCTTTGCAGAAAAACAACCCCAAAGCATGATGTTTCCACCCCCATGCTTCACAGTAGGTATGGTGTTCTTTGGATGCAACTCAGCATTCATGTCTTCCAAACACGACGAGTTGAGTTTTTACCAAATGTTCTATTTTGGTTTCATCTGACCATATGACATTCTCCCAATCTTCTTCTGGATCATCCAAATGCTCTCTAGCAAACTTCAGACGGGCCTGGACATGTACTGGCTTAAGCAGGGGGACACATCTGGCACTGCAGGATTTGAGTCCCTGGCGGCGTAGTGTGTTACTGATGGTAGGCTTTGTTACTTTGGTCCCAGCTCTCTGCAGGTCATTCACTAGGTCCCCCGTGTGGTTCTGGGATTTTTGCTCACCGTTCTTGTGATCATTTTGACCCCACGGGGTGAGATCTTGCGTGGAGCCCCAGATCGAGGGAGATTATCAGTGGTCTTGTATGTCTTCCATTTCCTAATAATTGCTACCACAGTTGATTTCTTCAAACCAAGCTGTGCACCTATTGCAGATTCAGTCTTCCCAGCCTGGTGCAGGTCTACAATTTTGTTTCTGGTGTCCTTTGACAGCTCTTTGGTCTTGGCCATAGTGGAGTTTGGAGTGTGACTGTTTGAGGTTGTGGACAGGTGTCTTTTATACTGATAACAAGTTCAAACATGTGCCATTAATACAGGTAACGAGTGGAGGACAGAGGAGCCTCTTAAAGAAGAAATTACAGGTCTGTGAGAGCCAGAAATCTTGCCTGTTTGTAGGTGACCAAATACTTATTTTCCACCATAATTTTCAAATAAATTCATTAAAAATCCTACAATGTGATTTTCTGGATTTCTTTTCTCATTTTGTCTGTCATAGTTAAAGTGTACCTATGATGAAAATTACAGGCCTCTCTCATCTTTTTAAGTGGGAGAACTTGCACAATTGGTGGCTGACTAAATACTTTTTTGCCCCACTGTATGTAGATGACTCAACTCTGTACATGTCAGCTACGACAGCGACTGAAAGGACTGCAACACTTAACAAAGAGCTCCAGTTATTTTCAGAGTGGGTTGCAAAGGAATAAGTTAGTTCTTAATATTTCTATAACTAAAAGAAAATAATTTACTAAACCCTAAACTTCAACTAAGCCTTGTAATAAATCATTTGGAAACTGAGCAAGTGGAGGTGACTAAACTGCTTGGAGTAACCTTGGATTGTAAACTGCCGTATCCAAAACATATTGACACAAGGGTAGCTAAAACGGGTAGAAGTCTGTCCCATAATGAAGTCTGTCCCATAGCTCTACCTTCTTAACAGCACTACTGTTCAGTCATGTGGTCAGGTGCCACAAAAAGAGACTGACTTCAGTAATACTTGCATGTTGAATGCACCAAGCTGTCTGTTTGAACTACTGGCGTACAGCTCGAACATTCCATGCATACCCTACAAGCCATTCCACAAGCGGTCTCTTCACAGTCCCCAAGTCCAGAACAGACAATGGGAGGCACACAGTACTAGATAGAGCCATGACTACATGGAACTCTATTCCACATCAAGTGACTGTCGTAAAACAGATTAAAAAAACACCTTATGGAACAGCGGGGACTGTGAAGCAACACAAACATAGGCACAGACAAATGCATACACACACACACGATAACATACTCACTATACACACGCATACACCTTTATTTTTGTACTGTACAGGAAGTTTACATACAGTTGAAGTCGGAAGTTCACATACACCTTAGCCAAATACATTCAAACTCAATATTTTACAATTCCTGACATTTAATCATAGTAAAAAATCCCTGTTTTGGGTCAGTTAGGATCACCACTTTATTTTAAGAATTTGAAATGTCAGAATAATAGGAGAGAGAATGATTTATTTCATATTTTATTTCTTTCATCACATTCCCAGTGGGCCACAAGTTTACATACACTCAATTAGTATTTACTAGCATTGCCTTTAAATTGTTAACTTGGGTCAAATGTTTCGGGTAGCCTTCCACAAGCTTCCCACAATAACTTGGCTGAATTTTGTCCCTCCTCCTGACAGAGCTGGTGTAACTGAGTCAGGTTTGTAGGCCTCCTTGCCGAACATTTCTAAAATCAGGTTTTCACTTTGTCATTATGGGGTATTGTGTGTAGGTGGGTGAGGGAAAAAAACATGTTTAATCCATTTTGAATTCAGGCTGTAATACAACAAAATGTCAAGGGTTATTAATATTTTCTGAAGGCTCTGTAACTCATCTAATCTTTTTATTCTTCTGATGTTGTATTTCCAGAGGGGCTACTCAGCTAAACACGAGGTGCGTCAGTTCCACTTCACGTCCTGGCCGGAGCATGGGGTTCCCTACCACGCCACAGGCCTGCTGGCCTTCATACGGCGGGTCAAAGCATCCACTCCCCCTGATGCCGGACCCGTGGTCGTCCACTGCAGGTACCAGCCTCCAATCAACGCACACTGCAGTACACCACTTCCTGCTAGCTGTCAATACTCATGTAACCGTTACTACTTTGTTTTTAAAGCTTAGTCCCAGTGCGCAAAACTGGTTGAAATGACATAATTTTAATCAGTTTTACGTAAAAGTTTAATCAGTTTTACGTTATGAGTAGGACGCTATATCAGCCAGTTTTACCTGCTGTGGTTGAAGCCTTGTATAGGGGAATTGCATCCATCCCTAGCCCTGATTCTATTATTTTCATGTCACCCAAAGAAAGAGAGAGCCAAGAGTTGCTTTTCAACCCTTATCTGTACACTGTTATTACAGTATTGTAAGTGAAGGCTTGTTCTAAAGGGTCAGAGTTCAGTGAGAGTGACATGCTGTTCTCACTGTGTCAGTGTGGGGGCGGGCCGCACAGGCTGCTACATCGTGCTGGACGTCATGCTGGACATGGCCGAGTGTGAGGGCGTGGTGGACATCTACAACTGTGTCAAAACCCTGTGCTCACGACGCATTAACATGATCCAGACAGAGGTGAATGGGCTGGTCTACAGTACATAATGATATTTCTCTCCCGCCACCCTTCCACACCTCATACTCTTTCTTTGTGATGCGGTCCTATGTTCTTTATGTTCTAACTCTCCCTGTTCTCTCTTTCTTATCTCTCTCCCTCTCGCTTTCTCTCTAACACCCCCTCCGTCCTCTTTACCATTCCTCGCCCACTTTTGTGATATCATCCTATGTTCTTCATGTTCTTACTCTCTCTGTTCTCTCTCTCCCCTCTCTCTCTCTCTCTTCTGTCTCTATCCATACCCCACTCCCTCCCCCTTTCTCTCCCTCTGAAGGAGCAGTACATATTCATCCATGATGCCATCCTGGAGGCTTGTCTGTGTGGAGAGACGGCCATTTTGGTGAATGAGTTTGCCCTCACCTACAAAGACATGCTGCGGGTGGACTCTCAGAGCAACTCCTCCCAGCTACGAGAAGAGTTCCAGGTCAGTCACACACGGGAATGGAATAATACACCTTCTGTTTCGTTGTGAAATACTATTTGTTTTCAGTGACTTCTCAGAAAAGGTTAAGACAAAACAACACAACCCCAACCTAGAATACTAAATTGAAGCACTGTTGGATATTATGACTTTGTTGCTGGTGGACTGGTGGGGATCAGACAGAAGTTGTGTCTGACCTGAAGTCAGTTGATGTAACGATGCTGGATGGCTCAGAAGCCCAGCACATTGTAGCAGAAAACAGGACAATTTAGACTGATTAAAACAGCACTCTTGTGGAAAAATACAGTCAATCACTAAGTGGCACAAGCTCTTAAAAGTCGGTGTAGAGAGAAAGGAGTTACAATGCGGAAGAGCTGACAAAAAGGTGCATGTGTGCACATCAGAACCAAGGTGAAAATAGTTGTATTCTGTAGTTTATTTGAAAATACCAACTCTTCAAATATTCTAGGTTATCGAATATATTTTATATAGAGTTTAAACTAAAAGTCAACTATTTTCCTTGATATTAAATTACAGGTCTCAGAAAAACAATTTAAGTATTTAGATATGTTTCAGAAAACCAAATAATATTTGAAGATATGAATATGAAGAGATGAAGATATGCAAGTTATTTAAAAACTAAACATATATATTTGATGTCAAACATTTGATGAAGACTGAAACACTTTTACAACTGTACAACTTCAATTAAAGGCAGCATCTCAAATAGCTACCTGTCCCTTTAATAGCCTGGCAACGACACACATTTCAGCAAATATACGTGTCTAAATTAATTATTTACGAGGTTACCATGAATTACCATGAATTGTTTGAGGTTAAATGTTAGATATGTTACGTTGCATAATTCGGTAATGACTTGAAAAAAATGTCACAATCAACAAGTTTTTATCTCCAGTAAGAAACAGCTAGGCATTGGCTGCTAACAGCTGAGAACTGCTAGCTAACTGGCAAGCAAAAAAGTTGTCAACAACTTTGGTTGTACAGACCCCTAGAAATCGTCCGATCGCCCTCTGTTGTTTTGTTTATAGAGGAATACTAAGTCAAAAGAAACGTGACAGCATATAAATGAAAACAGATTAGTGCAGGAAAAAAAATAATATATATATAATAGAATGATGGAAATGAATGCTGAAATTAAACGATTAACCATACAAATCAGCAAAAGCGGTGTGCAATAGACACCTGGCTCAAATAGAAGCCTTCCTCTGATAAGTAAACTTTTGTGTTCAGTGATTTAATCAAATAAACACCCGGGATATTGATTGAAGTTTTACGGTAGTTAAATTAGTATAAATATATGATCATAAGTACATGGTTTGGATAGGTCTTAGCCTACAGCTAGAATAAAATGCACGAGGGACATTAGAGTAGACCACTTTTTCTGCTTCAAAATGAACAAGACATATTTTCATAATGAGTGAGACATAAAGTAATATAGTAACTTTGATTATTACAATAGCAACATTGTTGTTACATACAGACTTTGGAAATTGCTTAATAATGGAATTGTTACAGTGGAATAAGGAACCGTCACTATTTCTCTTGTGTACAAACTCTCAGCTAATTGCTCTGCAATTAAAAAACTATTACCAAAGTATTATGTAATAACATGCTAATATCTAGGAAACCCAAAGTTCCTAAGACTGGGCCTAATATAGTCTATTATAGGTCATGCAAGACGTTTTGTAGGGATTCTTATGTTTATGATGTAAATAATATTTGCTGGAATTTGGGATGACTAAACTGCTTGGAGTAACCCTGGATCACTGTCATGGTCAAGACATACTGATACAACAGTAGCTAAGATGGGGAGAAGTTTGTCCATAATAAAGCGCTGATCTGCTGCCTTAACAACACTATCAACAAGACAGGTCCTACAGGCCCTAGTTTTGTCGCACCTAGACTACTGTTCAGTCGTGTGGTCAGGTGCCACAAAGGAGGACTTAGGAAAATTGCAATTGGCTCAGAACAGGGCAGCACGGCTCGCCCTTAAATGTACACCAAGAGCTAACATTTATAATATGCATGTCAATCTCTCCTGGCTCAAAGTGGAGGCGAGATTGACTTCATCACTACTTATATTTGTGAGAGGTATTGACATGGTGAATGCACTGAGCTGTCTGTTTTACCAACTGGCGCACATCTCGGACACACATGCATACCCCACAAGGGATGTCACCAGAGGTCTCCTCACAAAACAGACCATAGGAGAAGCACAATACTACAGAGAGCCATGACTACATGGAACTCTATTCCACATCAAGTAACTGATGCAAGCAGTAGAATCAGATTTTAAAAAACGGATACAAATACACCTTATGGAATAGTAGGGACTGTGACGAGACACAGGCACAGACATGCATAAACACACACGATAACATACACACTATACACACACGTACATATGGATTTTGTGTTGTAGATATGTGGTAGTAGAGTAGTGAGTGACCTGAGGGCACACACGTAATGTCTTGCGAAATCTGTTGTGATTGTGTTGTAATGTTTTTAAAATTGTATAAACTTCCTTAATTTTGATGGACCCCAGGAAATATAGAATATTTAACAGATGTTATTGCGGGTGTAGCGAAATGCTTCTGTTCCTAGCTCCAACAGGGCAATAGTATCTAACAATTCACAACAATACATAGAAATCTAAAAGTAAAAGAATGGAATTAAGAAATGTATAAATATTAGGACCAGCAATGTCGGAGTGGCATTGGCTAAAATACAGTAGAATACAGTATATACATATGAAATTAATAAAACAGTATGTAAGCATTATTAAAGTGACCAGTGATTCCATGTCTATGTGCATAGGGCAGCAGCTTCTCAGGTGCATGGTTGAGTAATGGGGATCCATAACAAATACAAATATTTTGCTGCTCCGAAAGTAATTACAGTTTATTACACAGGCACAAATGGTTGTAGTCACCTCCAAATTAACTGTTCGTTCCCACAGCAAAATTGTTCTGGGGGAACAAATAGTTACTCTACTACTTTAAAAAAATATTTCAATAAAGATCTCAGAAAATTAATATGTACATCAGTGCATGAATGTGAGCGTATGTATGCGTGCCTGCCTGTCTGTCTTCTTGCATGTGTGTGCATATGCATATGTGTTTGCGAATGGCAAAACATGGATTCCAGTTTCCTCTCACTTTTATAAGTGTAAGATTGTCATTCAAATCTCCCATAATTTGTGGGAAGCTGTGATGGTCTCAGAGCACTTTATTTGATTTTAATTAGGACAGAGGAGCACCAGGTGTGTTCCCACATGCATTAATTTCCTCTCTTAGCCCTCCAAATGGTACTGTCTACTGACTCTACTATAAGAGCAGCAGCATAGATTCAAGGTTTCGCATTTCAAAGTACTGCATTTCATACTGGAATAGGCCCACACGCATCCCCCCATTTAAGTTTCAAGTTTTAATTTCACATGCACAAGTACAGTGAAATATTTTCTTGCAAGCGCTAAACCCAACAATACAGTCATCAACAACAATGTAATCCTAAAAATAACATAAGGTAGAACAAAATCACATGGAAAATAAGAAATAAGAAAAACATGAGAAAGTAAGCATACTATCTACAGGGTCAGTCAGTTCCAGTACCATATTAACAATGTGCAGGAATACTGGAGTGATAGTTGTAGATATGTCACTTTAGGGGTAAGGCATCAGGATATATGATAAACAGAGTTGCATGTGCATATTATGTGTGTGTGAGCAAATGATGAAGTGAGTGTTTTGAAGTGTCAGTGTGCATGAGTGTGTAAGGCCCTGTGAGTGTGCAGTGCAAAAATAAAAGGGTCAATTCAGATAATCCATGTAGCCATTTTGTTAGCTATTTAGTTACCTATTTAGCAGTCTAATGGCTTGGGGATAGAATCTGTTCAGGAGTCTGTTGGTATCAGACTTGATGCACCGGTACCACGTACAGAAGCAGAGAGAACAGTCTGTATGGCTTGGGTGGCTGGAGTCTTTAACGATTCTCTGGGCCTTCCTTTCACGCTGCATGATATAGAGGTCCTGGATGGCAGGGAGCTCTGTCCCCGTGATGTACTGACCTGTCCACACCACCCTCTGTAGCGCCATGCGATTTAGGGTGGTGCTATTGCCATACCAAGCAGTAATCAGCCAGTCAAGATGCTCTCAATGGTGCAGCTGTATAACTTTTTGAGGATTTGACAGCCCATGTTAAAAATTTTCAACCTCCTGAGGTGACTGTGAGAGTGTGTGTGGACCATTTTAAGTCACACCGAGGAACTTGAAGCTCTCGACCCACTCCACTGCAGCTCCCCCCCCCCCCCCCCCCCCCCCCATAGTCAAGGATCAACTCCTTGGTCTTACTGATGAGGGAGGTTGTTGTTCCGGCACCACACTGCCAGGTCACTGTCCTCCTCCTTGTAGGCTCTCTCATCGTCGCCGGTGATCAGGCCTACCATCGTCATGTCATCAGCAACTTGATGATGGTGTTTGAGTCGTGGGTGAACAGGGAGTACAGGAGAAGACTAAGCACACACCCCTGTGGGTCAGTGGGGCGGAGGTGATGTTGCCTACCCTCATCACCTCCGGTTAGCCCGTCAGGAAATTAAGGATTTAGTTGCGGACAGAGGTGTTCAGTCCCAGGGTCCTGAGCTTGGTGACGAGCTTCAAGGGATCAATGATGTTTAACACTGAGCTGTAGTCAATGAACAGCATACTCACATACTGTGCCTCTTATCTAGGGTTGGTGATGGCCGTGTGGAGTGTAATTGAGATTGCGTCGTCTATAGAGCTGTTGGGGTGATATCCAAATTGGAGTTGGTTTAGGGTGTCTGCGATGATGGAGTTGATGTGTGCCCACAACTAGCCTCTTAAATTGAGGTCGACCGAATAATCGGAATGTCAGATTAATTAGGGCAGATTTGAGGTTTTCATAACAATCGGTAATCGGCATTTTTGGACACCGTTCATGTCCGATTATATTGCACTCCATGAGGAGACTGCGTGGCAGGCTGACTACCTGTTATGCGAGTGCAGCAAGGAGCCAAGGTAAGGTGCTAGCTAGCATTAAACGTATCTTATTAAAAACAATCAATCTTAACATAATCACTGGTTAACTACACATGGTTGATGATATTACTAGTTTATCTAGCTTGTCCTGCGTTGCATATAATCGATGCGGTGCCTGTTAATTTATCATTGAATCACAGTCCATTTCGCGAAAAAAACACTGTCGTTGCACCAATGTCTACCTAACCATAAACATCAACGCCATTCTTAAAATCAATACACAAGTATATACTTTTAAACCTGCATATTTAGTTAATATTGCCTGCTAACATTAATTTATTTTAACGAGGGAAATTGTGTCACTTCTCTTGCGTTCTGTGGAACAGAGTCAGGGTATATGCAGCAGTTTGGGCTGCCTGGCTCATTGCGAACTGTGTGAAGACTATTTCTTCCTAACAAAGACAGCCAACTTCGACAAACGGGGGATGATTTCACAAAAGCGCATTTGCGAAAAAAGCACAATCGTTGCATAAATGTACCTAACCACAAACATCAATGCCTTTCTTAAAATCAATACACAGAAGTATATTTTTTTACCTGCATAGTTAGTTAAAAGAAATTCATGTTAGCAGGCTGGCTATATTAAACTAGGGAAATTGTTACTTCTCTCGCATTCATTGCACGCAGGGTATTGCAGTCAGGGTATATGCAACAGTTTTGGCCGCCTGGCTCGTTGCGAACTAATTTGCCAGAATTTTACGTAATTATGACATAACATTGTGCAATGTAACAGCAATATTTAGACTTATTGATGCCACCCGTTAAATAAAATACGGAACGGTTCCATATTTCACTGAAAGAATAAACGTTTTGTTTTCGAAATGATAGTTTCCGGATTTGACCATATTAATGACCTAAGGCTCGTATTTCTGTGTGTTATTATATTACAATTAAGTCTATGATTTGATAGAGCAGTCTGACTGAGCGGTGGTAGGCAGCAGCAGGCTCGTAAGCATTCATTCAAACAGCACTTTACTGCATTTCCCAGCAGCTCTTCGCAATGCTTCAAGCATTGCGCTGTTTATGACTTCAAGCCTATCAACTCCCGAGATTAGGCTGTCAATACTAAAGTACCTATTAGAACATCCAATAGTCAAAGGTATATGAAATACAAATGGTATAGAGAGAAATAGTCCTATAATAAATAACTACAACCTAAAACTTCTTACCTGGGAATATTGAAGACTCATGTTAAAACGAACCACCAGCTTTCATATGTTCTCATGTTCTGAGCAAGGAACTTAAACGTTAGCTGTTTTACATGGCACTTTTACTTTCTTCTCCAACACTTTGTTTTGGCATTATTTAAACCAAATTGAACATGTTTCATTATTTATTGGAGACTAAATAGATTTTGATGTATTATATTAAGTTAAAATCAAAGTGTTCATTGTTTATTCAGTATTGTTGTAATTGTCATTATTACAAATATATATGAAATAGTTCCAAATCGTTATGATTGTGATGTCATGTTGTAAACATTTTCACAACATGTTCCCAATCAATAATTGCATGAGTGTCTGTGTAGATGGCTGAGCTCGTTTCTCTCACATCCCTTCGCCCTGGATTTATCTAGCTAACTAGCATAATTAGCTGTAAACTGGTCGAGATGGCTTGTTCTCAGAGGTGTGCAGTTTAAACTTTTTGTATAACTAGCTAACTAACAAATATATGCACTTTCAATCGAAAACGTAGCGCCCAAGTCATTGCATTCGCAAAAAATCTCTCCTCACATTAACCCTCAGCACTTCGACGCATGAGTCCGGGTATTTATATGCTGACCTCATGCCTCAACAAGCTTCTGATTGGTGAGAGTCAATACTCCTGGCCACCATTGATTGGCAGATGTGTAAAGCAAATGCGTGTGCCCACAGAACAGCTTTTCAAGGGAGAGTGTGAGAGAAACATCCGCAGGAGCTCAGCCATCCACCTAGAGATGCACGTGCAATAATTGAGCTGGGAACATTTTCACGCTGGGAGAAAATTTTACATGACACAGGGCAGTAGTCATTGTTGCATGAAGCCATAGAGTTCTTGGGAACAGGAATGACGATGGTCATTAAAACTTGTGGATTACAGACTAGAACAAGGAGAAGTCCTTATACAATTCATATCAATTATGCCACTTTCATTACTTGATGATTTATTACTTAGGCTGGGGGGGAAATGTGGTCTTTGATTACAGGTTGTTAGTTCTTTCCTAAGTTAGATGGTCATGTGAATCCCTTTTGATCCTGTAATTCACCCAACTGACATTCCTTCTGAAAGGATCCATGCAATGTATGCCAAGTGCAACCTCAATAAAACCTCTACCTATATTTTGCTCATGCCGTATCTATCACAAAGCCCAGATAGAGCCAATACCAGCCAGTATCACTAAGATCAGCATTTCCCAGATCTATTATTGATGTAGTACATTAATGATCCAACTATTATGTTCATATTGTTTTATGTCATTAGGGTGGAATGCTTGTTAATGTTCCTCAAAGGGAATAGGTGCAAAATATTCAGTTTTACGTTTGTTTTCCCAAAGGTTCATAACATTTGTGTTCATTATGCATGAGGCTGGCCTAATTTTTCCAATTTGTTTTTGAACTCTATGACTATTTCAGAGTGATGTTAAGCTATTTAAAGATGCTTCTAACTGGTATTGACAGAGAATAATGAGTGGCCAATCTGTCACTGATATTGTAGAGAATAATGAGTGGCCAATCTGCCATTAGCACGCTGTTTCTCCACCCCCACTTCCTCCCCTTCTCTCTGTCCACCTCCATCAATTCCCTCCTTTCACTCTTTTTTCTTCATCACCTATTTTTATTTCTGGTACTTCATCTCACCTCACCTCTCCTCACCTCACCAATCTCATAAATTCTCCCTCCATTAAATCTTTATATCCATCCATCCCTCCCACCCCTCTTTTCTTCCTCCCCTCCATCTTCCCTCCCTTTCCACCTCCCCTTCCTCCTCCAGACGTTGAACTCGGTCACCCCTCACCTGGACGTGGAGGAGTGCAGCATCGCCCTGCTCCCCAGGAACCGGGAGAAGAACCGCAGCATGGACGTGCTGCCGCCCGACCGTGCCCTGGCATTCCTGGTCACCACTGAGGGCGAGAGCAACAACTACATCAACGCGGCACTCACTGACAGCTTCCACCAGCCCGCCGCCTTCATCGTCACCCCTCACCCGCTCCCCGGCACCACCGGCGACTTCTGGAGGTTGGTGTTCGACTACGGCTGCACCTCGGTGGTCATGCTCAACCAGCTCAACCAGTCCAACTCTGCCTGGGTGAGCTATATTTTTTTGTATTTATGTATATTAATGTATACTGTTTGTATGTAATAATAATGTTAATGAATGCTGTTTTTTAGGAAGGGACAGTGTTCTATGTTCTATGTGAATCCGCATTTCGCTTTTCACAGTGAAGTGCTGCAGATCTGAGTCTGAATCTAGTTCTGATTCTACTGGCAGTGTCTGGGATGCTGTATCTTAGCTCAACTCTTTCTCCTGTGTCCATAGTTCTGATAGCAGAAGACTTAGCCAGTCAG